>NC_046167.1:41298190-41463190 GCF_011064425.1 Rattus rattus
CCCAACCCTCCCCCTTGCTGCCCTCTCCCCAACAGTCTAGTTCACTAGGGGTTCAGTCTAGCAGGACCCAGGCTTCCCCTTCCACTGGTGCTCTTTTTAGGATATTCATTGCAACTCACGAGGTCAGAGTCCAGGGTCAGTCCATGTATAGTCTTTGGGCAGTGGCTTAGTCCCTGAAGCTCAGATTTGGTTGGTATTGCTTTGTACATATGGGGTCACGAGCTCTTTCAAGCTCTTCCAGTTCTTTCTCTGATTCCTTCAACAGGGGTCCCGTTCTCAGTTCAGTGGTTTCCTGCTGGCATACGCCTCTGTATTTGCTGTATTCTGGCTGTGTCTCTCATGAGCGATCTGCACTCACATTTTGATCATCCGTCTTGAGTTTCATTTGTTCTAGGCATCTAGGGTAACTCAAGCATTTGGGCTAATAGCCACTTATCAATGAGTACATACCATGTATGTCTTTCTGTGATTGGGTTAGCTCACTCAGGATGATATTTTCCAGTTCCAACCATTTGCCTACGAATTTCATAAAGTCATTGTTTTTGATAGCTGAGTAATATTCCATTGTGTAGATTACCACATTTTCTGTATCCATTCCTCTGTTGAAGGGCATCTGGGTTCTTTCCAGCTTCTGGCTATTATAAATAAGGCTGCGATGAACATAGTGGAGCACGTGTCTTTTTTATATGTTGGGGCATCTTTTGGGTATATGCCCAGGAGAGGTATAGCTGGATCCTCAGGCAGTTCAATGTCCAATTTTCTGAGAACCTCCAGACTGATTTCCAGAATGGTTGTACCAGTCTGCAATCCCACCAACAATGGAGGAGTGTTCCCCTTTCTCCACATCCTCGCCAGCATTTGCTGTCACCTGAGTTTTTGATCTTAGCCATTCTCACTGGTGTGAGGTGAAATCTCAGGGTTGTTTTGATTTGCATTTCCCTTTATGACTAAAGATGTTGAACATTTCTTTAGGTGTTTCTCAGCCATTGGCATTCCTCAGCTGTGAATTCTCTGTTTAGCTCTGAACCCCATTTTTTAATAGGGTTATTTGTCTCCTTGCTGTCTAACTTCTTCAGTTCTTTTTTGTATATTTTGATATAAGCCCTCTATCTGTTGTAGGATTGGTAAAGATCTTTTCCCAATCTGTTGGTTGCCGTTTTGTCCTAACCACAGTGTCCTTTGCCTTACAGAAGCTTTGCAGTTTTATGAGATCCCATTTGTCGATTCTTGATCTTAGAGCATAAGCCATTGGTGTTTTGTTCAGGAAATTTTTTCCAGTGCCCATGTGTTCCAGATGCTTCCCTAGTTTTTCTTCTATTAGTTTGAGTGTGTCTGGTTTGATGTGGAGGTCCTGATCCACTTGGACTTAAGCTTTGTACAGGGTGATAAGCATGGATCGATCTGCATTCTTCTACATGTTGACCTCCAGTTGAACCAGCACCATTTGCTGAAAATGCTATCTTTTTCCATTGGATGGATTTGGCTCCTTTGTCAAAAATCAAGTGACCATAGGTGTGTGGATTCATTTCTGGGTCTTCAATTCTGTTCCATTGGTCTATCTGTCTGTCTCTGTACCAATACCATGCAGTTTTTATCACTATTGCTCTGTAATACTGCTTGAGTTCAGGGATAGTGATTCCCCCTGAAGTCCTTTTATTGTTGAGGATAGTTTTAGCTATCCTGGGTTTTTTGTTATTCCAGATGAATTTGCAAATTGTTCTGTCTAACTCTTTGAAGAATTGGATTGGTATTTTGATGGGGATTGCATTTAATCTGTAGATCGCTTTTGGTAAAAAGGCCATTTTTACTGTATTAATCCTGCCAATCCATGAGCATGGGAGATCTTTCCACCTTCTGAGGTCTTCTTCAATTTCTTTCTTCAGTGTCTTGAAGTTCTTATTGTACAGATCTTTTACTTGCTTGGTTAAAGTCACACCGAGGTATTTTATATTATTTGGGTCTATTATGAAGGGTGTCGTTTCCCTAATTTCTTTCTCGGCTTGTTTCTCTTTTGTGTAGAGGAAGGCTACTGATTTATTTGAGTTAATTTTATACCCAGCCACTTTGCTGAAGTTGTTTATCAGCTTTAGTAGTTCTCTGGTGGAACTTTTGGCATCACTTAAATATACTATCATATCATCTGCAAATAGTGATATTTTGACTTCTTCTTTTCGATCTGTATCCCCTTGACCTCCTTTTTGTTGTCTGATTGCTCTGGCTAGAACTTCAAGAACTATATTGAATAAGTAGGGAGAGAGTGGGCAGCCTTGTCTAGTCCCTGATTTTAGTGGGATTGCTTCAAGTTTCTCTCCATTTAGTTTAATGTTAGCCACTGGTTTGCTGTATATGGCTTTTACTATGTTTAGGTATGGGCCTTGGATTCCTATTCTTTCCAGGACTTTTATCATGAAGGGGTGTTGAATTTTGTCAAATGCTTTCTCAGCATCTAATGAAATGATCATGTGGTTTTGTTCTTTCAGTTTGTTTATATAATGGATCACGTTGATGGTTTTTCAGATATTAAACCATCCCTGCATGCCTGGGATGAAGCCTACTTGATCATGGTGGATGATTGTTTTGATGTGCTCTTGGATTCGGTTTGCCAGAATTTTGTTGAGTATTTTTTGCGTCGATGTTCATAAGGAAATTGGTCTGAAGTTCTCTTTCTTTTGTTGGGTCTTTGTGTGGTTTAGGTATAAGAGTAATTGTGGCTTCATAGAAGGAGTTCGGTAGTGCTCCATCTGTTTCAATTTTGTGGAATAGTTTGGATAGTATTGGTATGAGGTCTTCTATGAAGGTCTGATAGAATTCTGCACTAAACCCGTCTGGACCTGGGCTTTTTTTGGTTGGGAGACCTTTAATGACTGCTTCTATTTCCTTAGGGAGTTATGGGGTTGTTTAACTGGTTTATCTGTTCCTGATTTAACTTGGTACCTGGTATCTGTCTAGGAAATTGTCCATTTCCTGCAGATTCTCAAGTTTTGTTGAATATAGGCTTTTATAGTAAGATCTGATGATTTTTTGAATTTCCTCTGAATCTGTAGTTATGTCTCCTTTTCATTTCTGATTTTGTTAATTTGGACACACTCTCTGTGTCCTCTCGTTAGTCTGGCTAGGGTTTATCTATCTTGTTGATTTTCTCAAAGAACCAACTTTTGGTTCTGTTGATTCTTTCTATGGTCCTTTTGTTTCTACTTGGTTGATTTCAGCTCTGAGTTTGATTATTTCCTGCCTTCTACTCCTCCTGGGTGTATTTGCTTCTTTTTTGTTCTAGAGCTTTTAGGTGTGCTGTCAAGCTGCTGACATATGCTCTTTCCTGTTTCTTTCTGCAGGCACTCAGCGCTATGAGTTTTCCTCTACTTAGCACAGCTTTCATCGTGTCCCATAAGTTTGGGTATGTTGTACCTTCATTTTCATTAAATTCTAAAAAGTTTTTAATTTCTTTCTTTATTTCTTCCTTGACCAGGTTATCATTGAGTAGAGCATTGTTCAATTTCCACGTATATGTGGGCATTCTTCCCTTATTGTTATTGAAGACCAGCTTTAGGCCGTGGTGGTCCGATAGCACGCATGGGATTATTTCTATCTTTCTGTATCAGTTGAGGCCTGTTTTTTGACCAATTATATGGTCAATTTTGGAGAAAGTACCATGAGGAGCTGAGAAGAAGGTATATCCTTTTGCTTTAGGGTAGAACGTTCTATAAATATCCGTTAAGTCCATTTGGCTCATGACTTCTCTTAGTCTGTCTACGTCTCTGTTTAATTTCTGTTTCCATGATCTGTCCATTGATGAGAGTGGGGTGTTGAAATCTCCTACTATTATTGTGTGAGGTGCAATGTGTGTTTTGAGCTTTAGTAAGGTTTCTTTTTACGTATGTAGGTGCCTTGTATTTGGGGCATAGATATTTAGGATTGAGAGTTCATCTTGGTGGATTTTTCCTTTGATGAATATAAAGTGTCCTTCCTTATCTTTTTGATGACTTTTAGTTGGAAATTGATTTTATTTGATATTAGAATGGCTACTCCAGCTTGCTTCTTTTGACCATTTGCTTGGAAAGTTGTTTCCCAGCTTTTCACTCTGAGGTAGTGTCTGTCTTTGTCTCTGAGGTGTGTTTCCTGTAGGCAGCAGAATGCAGGGTCCTCGTTGCGTATCCAGTTTGTTAATCTATGTCTTTTTATTGGGGAGTTGAGGCCATTGATGTTGAGAGATATTAAGGAATAGTGATTATTGCTTCCTGTTATATTCATATTTGGATGTGAGGTTGTGTTTGTGTGCTTTTTTCTCTTTGTTTTGTTGCCAAGACGATTAGTTTCTTGCCTCTTCTTGGGTATAGCTTGCCTCCTTATGTTGGGCTTTACCATTTATTATCCTTTGTAGTGCTGGATTTGTAGAAAGATATTGTGTAAATTTGGTTTTGTCATGGAATATCTTGGTTTCTCCATCTATGTTAATTGAGAGTTTTGCAGGATACAGTAGCCTGGGCTGGCATTTGTGTTCTCTTAGGGTCTGTATGACATCAGTCCAGGATCTTCTGGCCTTCATAGTTTCTGGCGAGAAGTCTGGTGTGATTCTGATAGGTCTGCCTTTATATGTTACTTGACCTTTTTCCCTTACTGCTTTTAATATTCTTTCTTTATTTTGAGCGTTTAGTGTTTTGACTATTATGTGACGGGAGGTGTTTCTTTTCTGGTTCAATCTATTTGGAGTTCTGTAGGCTTCTTGTATGCCTATGGGTATCTCTTTTTTAGGTTAGGAAGTTTTCTTCTATGATTTTGTTGAAGATATTTACTGGTCCTTTGAGCTGGGAGTCTTCACTCTCTTCTATACCTATTATCCTTAGGTTTGATCTTCTCATTGAGTCCTGGATTTCCTGTATGTTTTGGACCAGTAGCTTTTTCCGCTTTTACATTATCTTTGACAGTTGAGTCAATGATTTCTATGGAATCTTCTGCTCTTGAGATTCTCTCTTCCATCTCTTGTATTCTGTTGGTGAAGCTCGTATCTACAACTCCTTGTCTCTTCTTTTGGTTTTCTATATCCAGGGTTATTTCCATGTGTTCTTTCTTGATTGCTTCTATTTCCATTTTTAATTCCTTCAACTGTTTGTTTGTGTTTTCCTGGAATTCTTTCAGTGATTTTTGCGATTCCTCTCTGTAGGCTTCTACTTGTTCTCTAAGGGAGTTCTTCACGTCTTTCTTGAAGTCCTCCAGCATCATGATCAAATCTGATTTTGAAACTAGATCTTGCTTTTCTGGTGTGTTTGGATATTCCATGTTTGTTTTGGTGGGAGAATTGGGCTCCGATGATGCCATGTAGTCTTGGTTTCTGTTGCTTGTGTTCCTGCGCTTGCCTCTCGCCATCAGATTATCTCTAGTGTTACTTTGTTCTGCTAATTCTGACAGTGGCTAGACTGTCCTATAAGCCTGTGTGTCAGGAGTGCTGTAGACCTGTTTTACTGTTTTCTTTCAGCCAGTTATGGGGACAGAGTGTTCTGCTTTCGTGTGTGTAGTTTTGTCCCTCTACAGGTCTTCAGCTGTTCCTGTGGGCCTGTGTCTTGAGTTCACCAGGCAGGTCACTTGCAGCAGAAAAGTTGGTCTTACCTGTGGTCCCGAGGCTCAAGTTCGCTCGCGGGGTTCTGCCCACGGGCTCTCCGCGGTGGCAGCGACCAGGAAGATCTGCGCCGCCTCTTCCGGGAGCCTCCGTGTACTAGGGTTCCAGATGGCCTCCGGTGTTTTCCTCTGGAATCAGTAATGTGTGCAGAGAGCAGTCTCTTCTGGTTTCACAGGCGTGTCTGCCTCTCTGAAGGTTTAGCTCTCCTTCCCACGGGATTTGGGTGCAGAGAACTGTTTATCCGGTCTGTTTCCTTCAGGTTCGGCGGTGTCTCAGGCAGGGGGCTCCTGCCTCACCTGGGCCCTCTCCCACGGGAGCCCAGAGGCCTTATACAGTTTCCTCTTGGGCCAGGGATGTGGGCAGGGGTGGGCAGTGTTGGTGGTCTCTTCTGCTCTGCAGCCTCAGGAGTGCCCACCTGACCAGGCGGTAAGGTATCTCTCCCACGGGTTCTGGGCTTCCTCCTACATCTTAGGCTGCAGTTTCCCACCCCAAGTGGTATATCAATCAACACTTCCCCCCAAGCATAAGGTACAGGATAAATGCAGTGTATCATCTCTGCATGGTGTTTTGTCTGCCCAAGGGCCTTTCCACACACCAGTGGTGGGGCAAAATACAGAACTACACTGACTTATCTCTAATTTCTCCAAAGTGTGGAACCTCTGGGTAGAGTTATACCGAGAAAGGTGGGGGCGGGGGGGAATCAATGTGCTAATCAATGTCATCAAAATAGAAATGGCATGCAGGATATTTTGAGTTCAATTTGTCCTTGTAGCAGAAGTAGAATATTTCCTCAGGTGGACTTCTATTTTGAAATTCAACTTGAACTAAGTCATTTGCAAAGAAAGAGAATGACTTTAGACTGTGTCATGGGAAAAAAAAGAGGACATAGGTGAGTGCATCAGGTCAACAGGAAATATGAGCAGTTCAAATGCCCATGTATAGAGGCTAAATAGACAACAGCGAACCACTAACTGATTTCATATTTTTCAAACATTTTATTGATTCTTCGAGTTTGGCAGCATGCACCCCAATCCCACTCATCTCCCCATTGCTTGTATCTACCCTCTGCCCTTTCAACCTCCCCCACAAAAGAAAATTAAAATAAAAGGAAGCATAAAAACATCTTGCTGTAAAAGTTGTAATGTGTCACAGTGTGTCCACACATCTTTACTTGAAAATGTTCATTGTGAGAGCAGCAGCTTGGAGATCCCGTGGATCTGTGTCTTGTTTCAACAGTGTTTGGACAGAACAGACCCGGGCACTCCCACTTTATTAGCTTCCAGCTGCCTTACAAGTCTCTCCAGTCACAGTCTCCAGGACCATCTCCTTGCTCCCTTCGCCTTCTAGGACAGGACAACACCATCTTCACCATTAGCCCCATAATCCAAATCAGCCATGACCTCTCAAGATTCATCAGAATTATTCCACCGAAGTGGAAGCTGCTGTGAACTGCCCAGTCAATTTGCACCTGTGGGTCTCCTACACCTACCTCTCTCTGGGATCTTTTTTGATTAGGATGATGTGGCTTTGAACGGTGTAGGCCACTTCTTCCACACATTGGTCGAGGAGGGTGCAGAGCTTCTCCTCAAGTTGCAGAATGACCACGGTGAGGGAGGGGGGATGTACACTCTTCCAGGATGTTCAGAAGCCATCAAAAGATGAATGGGATAAAACCCTGGAGGCCATGGAAGCTGCCTAGGCCCTGGAGAAGAGCCTGAACCAGGCCCTCTTGGATCTGCATACCCCGGGTTCTGCCCACACAGACCCTCAGCTCTGTGACTTCTTGGAAAATCACTTCCTGGATAAGAAGGTGGAGCTTATCAAAAAGATGGGCAACCACTTAACAAACCTCCATAGGTTGGCAGGGCCACAACCAGTGCAGAAAGGCATGCCCCAGGAATCTCTGGGCGAGTAACTCTTTGAGCACCTCACTTTCAAGCATGGTTAGGCCTCTGTGCCTTCCAAGGGGCTCCATCCTCTACTCTGCACCAGCCACCTCAGGACCTCCACTTGAATGAACCTCTCAAGCCACTAGGCAGCTTTGTAACCGCCCTACAGCCTCTCCCAAATCTTGGACCAAGTAAAATAAAGCTTTTTGAAACAGAAAAAGAAAAAAAAGTTCATTGCAATGAGTCATTGGTTTGGTTTGCTGTCTCTGGCTCCTACTACACCATCAACATTGGATCCTTACGAAGGGAGATTCCTCTAGGTTACCCAGTTGTTGCCATGAGTCATGAAGATCCTGTGGCTTTGGATCATCAGGACCGGCTCTTCCACATGCTGCAAGAGTTGATAGATGAGGTAAATGTTTGTTTGGGCCAACTCAAAGTCCTTGTTCTGGGCCTGCATGGTAGCTG
The DNA here is from genome assembly GCF_011064425.1 of Rattus rattus. Taxonomy (NCBI): domain Eukaryota; kingdom Metazoa; phylum Chordata; class Mammalia; order Rodentia; family Muridae; genus Rattus; species Rattus rattus. The sequence continues at coordinate 41,306,159 of NC_046167.1, forward strand.
AGTTGGTCAACCACCAACACTCCTATATCTGTACCACCTTGACAGCTCTCCAGCACTGCCCCAGATAGCTAACCCAATGCGACAGCTGGTAGGGGACAGCATCAGCACTCCTGCTCTCATGTCCTTGGGGCCTGCTCACCTGTATTTACAACACCAGAGCCAGCTCCACTATGCTGCAGAGACAGGGGGTAGGAGATCATCTCCACCAGCCTGCACCACCACCACCCAGTTACCTCACAGCAAATGTGGTGTCGGCCATCCTCATACATGCACTCAAGCTTTCAGGGTTAGCACATTTACACTCCTGCCACCAGAGCCAGGTCCACTGTGCTGCCTGGGCAATGTTTAGGGCCTGCTTTCCTGAGAGCTACAGCCAGTGAGGAGTGGGGTTGGTTATCATAGCCCCTGAACATCTATGTAGTCCCAGATGACTGCCCATACCAGAAATGAATACATGGTCTATAGTGGTCATATGAGCCACTGTGCAGTACATCCACATTGAACCCTTTTATTGGCATGAATATTGTGCACCAAGCACTAGTGTAGTGCTATATATCTCAAACTTACTTGATCTTTATAATAAAACTTTAAGATATGTCCTTTCACAATCTAGATATTAAGATAATACACAGGGAAGTAAGCAGTGGTCTCAAGTTTATATAACTGATCATGGGAACCACAAAGACTTCAAGCCCAAAACTCTGCCCACAGTTTATCCATCAAAGCAATACACTGTAAAATGGCTCCTTCCATGCAGAAGAAAACTGTGTAAGTTGTTTTCATGCTCAGTGACAAAAAGCCATTCACATGTGATCATTGGTAATTAATTGTGTCATTTTACTAAAGTAATTCCTAGCTGCATGAAACTACAGTTCAAGGAAAATAATATAGCTGATGATTACAAGCTAACTCATAAAAATCTTTAGACTGCTTACTTGTCCAGGACCCTGGGTTTAAACAAGTATCCTGTGAGACAACAACAAAACTAACAGTAATGGGCACTGATGTATTTAGTCACACCTCATGGTTGCCAAGACAACTGAATCAAAATGCAAATATAATGACTCTGGACTTGCTTCCTGGGGCTTTGCAGCACACCTTCTCTTTCAGAGCCAACAGTTCCAACTCTGGGTATCTGGGGCAACTACTGAGACCTAAAAGACAGAGTGCACATTAAATTGAAAATGAGATGCCTTGTTTAAGTTCATCTGCTCAAAGCACTTACTCCTGTCATCAATGTGTGCTGTCATGATAAGGTCATTTTATACAGGTAATTTTTGTCATAATCTTAGTTTTCCAAACGTACATGAAGAGAACCCATTTTATTTGTAATGCATTCATAGCCTAGAAAAGGTAATGCAGATACATTCTTTAATCCTGTGTCCTTCAGCTTTCCTGATGCCCTGCATGTTTTCCACCCTTAAAACTATCTTAGTAAAATATCAAGGTGATTGTGCCAGTGTTCCATTGCCTCACCTTTCCACAGCACCTCAGAGAAGACAACTGAAGGCTGATTTTCTGGGCTTTCAAACAGTACTGGAAGATTTTGTTCCATGTTTATTTGGATTCCTGGTGGGTTTTCACATCTCTCTACAATCACAACATGTTTTCATCTTCTTCTAAAGGTAAAGGAATCAAGGAGAGCCTGTGGGAGCTGCAGCCCTGGGTTTGAGTCACTGAGGCAACAGCATCAGGATAGCCTCCTCACAGAGGCACCACTCAGAAATGGAGAGACAGGCTCAGCCCTGGAGAGGGAACATTGAAACAGTTCTGCTCTCAGCACCTTGGACCCCAGCAATGGAGAGGTAGGATGTCAGGAACCTTGTATAGATAAAATTATCTTTTCATTCTTCTACTACTTATCATAACCCCTCAAGTAATGTCACAAAATATAAGACCAGATTTTAATGGAAAAATATAATTGCATAAGATTTTCAATCATTTAGCCTGTGGTTTTTTTATTGAAAATAGGTGTTGCTCTCATAAAATGCATTGGAACCAGTTTCCTCTCCATCCACTCCTCTGAGAGTATCTTTTATCTGTTAAAAATAACAGATAAATGTTAGGGCATATATAAGATATAGTGGATAGAGAAAAGAACCTCACAGATCATGTCCGCTTTCCAAGAGTTTACCAGTTAAGGGAGAATGCTAGAGAATCTTAACCCACATTTTACATGATGATAAATTACTTTTATTCCAATTTATGTGCCCCTAAGTTACTCTAAGTTTCGCACAGTTTTTGTTCATTTGATATTTCTTAGCCCCAAAAATAGGGGGTTTATATTATTCCTAAAATTTTTAATGGAAAACTGAATTCAGCAGTTTTCTTGCTTTTTTCTGTTATCACAAAGTAAATTATTCTGGGAAATGAGATGTTAATGTGAGATTTATTTTTAAGGGTGAAATTTAAGTGTACCATGCACTTGAAAAATTCCAGATCCTGATATAAGACGCAACTCTTCAAGGTCACTGAGATAAAAAGAACATCTACAATTAAACTCACTTGCTGTCAAAGAATTTTCAACAGGTACAATAGAAGTTGACTGTAATAGGTACTTTGTATCCAACAATTCTTTCAATTATTAACCTAATTTCTTTCCCTCCCACTAATTTTGTATCTTATTAGTTACTTCCATAGGCTACACTAACAATATATTTCTTGTTCTCCTGTCACCTTGCCCACTGCTTTCCCTTTACCTCCCTCCCCACTCTTCTTACTACAGATTATAAACACTGAAAAACTATGGACCCAAGCAACTATAGTACTTTGCATGTTTTTATCCTGCTTGGCTTCTCTGACCACCCTCACCTGGAAATGATCCTCTCTGGAGTTGTCACCTTCTTTTACATTGTTACATTGGTGGGTAACACTGCTATCATTCTTGCATCCCTCCTGGATCCCCATCTCCACACACCAATGTACTTTTTCCTCAGGAATTTATCTTTCCTGGATCTGTGTTTCACAACAAGCATTGTCCCTCAGATGCTGGTTAACTTGTGGGGACCTGAAAAGACCATCAGCTCTGTGGGCTGTATTGTTCAGCTCTACGTGTATATGTGGCTGGGCTCCATTGAGTGTCTGCTCTTGGCTGTCATGTCCTATGATCGCTTCACAGCTATTTGTAAGCCCCTACATTACTTTGTAATCATGAATCCACGTCTGTGTGTCAAGATGATAGTCATGGTCTGGGGTATTAGTTTGGCCAACTCTGTAGTATTATGCACACTCACTGTGAATTTGCCTCGGTGTGGACACAACCTCCTGGACCATTTCCTGTGTGAGCTGCCAGCCATGGTCAGGATAGCTTGTGTAGACACCACAACAGTTGAAATGTCTGTCTTTGCTCTAGGCATTGTCATTGTCCTTACACCTCTCATCCTTATTCTTATTTCCTATGGCTACATAGCCAAAACTGTGCTCAACATGAAGTCAAAGGCAGGGCAACAAAAAGCAATGAATACCTGTGGATCTCATCTCACTGTGGTCTCCATATTCTATGGAACTATCATCTACATGTATTTACAACCCGGTAACAGGGCCTCTAAGGACCAAGGCAAGTTCCTCACCCTCTTTTACACAATTATCACTCCAAGTCTCAACCCCCTCATTTACACCCTAAGAAACCGAGACATGAAAGATGCACTGAAAAAATTCATGAGGTTTTACCACAGATTTTCAGAATTACGCAGAATCTAGAATCCATGGAAAAGCAGTAGAGAGAAGAAAGCAACAAAGAAAGCTCTCCGGTTCAGATTTGAATAAGGAAAGTAATCAGTGGGTCTTAAAGACCAGTGGCTAAAGTAATTCTCACATACAGACCTTGTACGGATGTAAAAAACTTGGAAGATTAAGTAGATCTTCCATATTTCTAACTATTGGCATGTTCTCAGGGAATGCATGTCACTAAGAATCTGTTTGCTAAAATTTAATAGAAAGGGGCTCTGAATGTAAACTCGAATGCATTTTAATTTCTTTGGGAGCTGCCATAGAATCTGTTTTGTCTCCTTGTATAGTTTCAATGATGATGTTCACATATTCTAAAATATTGACCAAAACAATTCCCTGTGCATTGCATTTTGAACAATCAAATAATAGTATATACATAATTTGCAGTGTTTATTTTTCTGTTTTTGAGACATGATTTCATGAAACTAACATAGTCTCAAATGCCTTATATAGCTAAGAATGAGCCTCCTGCTTCAACCTCTAAAATTCTGGGATTACAGGCATATACCATCACACCCAGTCTGTGTGGTGTTGGGCATTGAACACAAGGCTTCATACATGCCAAGTAAGCAATTTTACAACTTGCACTGTATCCCTTGCCCTATAAATAATATGGATATTTAATCTTTCGGGATGTCATCCAAAGATGTATTCATATTTGGCTCAGATAATGCACTATGCATGGCAGCCATCATCACAAACCCCACACGATGGTGGCTTCTTCCGTCTTTGTTCAGTGACATTTGGCACTAATATATCTTTTGCAACTGTCTACTACTTTCTCTAAGATGAGAGAATGAATGGGCATAAATTAATGTGCTTTACAAAGTGGCAGCGCAGGGCTGGAGACACAGCTCATGGTTAAGAGCAGAAGACCTGAGTTTGATTCCAGCACCCACATGGCAGCAGTAGTCTGTAACTCTAGTTCCAGGGGATCTGACACCCTCTTCTGGCTCCAAGGGCACAAAGCACACATGTAGTACACAGCCATCTTTTCTGGAAAACACAATACATATAATGAAATAAAATTTAAGGTGATAACACAATATTACTTAGTTCTCATTCATCCATAAAAAACTATATTCCATGCCTATCTCAACTTTAATCAAAGTGTAATATGATCAATTTGACAGATGTTAGAATTTTGGCAAATGTCTATGAAATTTGTGTGAGTCTTAAGAGGTATTGTAATATTTAGAGTGATGAAATTTCACAAGGTAAATGAAATTTTATTTCTATATATCATAACATTTACTTTTGTGGAAAATGGTATTTCATATAAACTTTGATATTTTCTATTATTTTATACCCTTCTCCAAAAGCTCTCCTCTTTGTACTTTCAATAAACCATCTAAGCACATTAAAGGTGGTGGTAAACACCTTAAATCCAGCACTCAGGAGGCAAAGGTGGGTGGATCTCTGAGTCCAACACCAGCCTGGCCTACAAAGAAAGTTCCAGGACAGTCAGGACTACACAGAGAAACCCTGTCTCCAAAAAAATGCAGATAAATAGATAATTTCAATAAGTCAAGATGGATTAAACAGAATACTATGATGAAATCAAAAAGTGTAATTTTTCCTCTATTGCTTTATAATACTGGAAATGTGAAGAAGAGTCACGGAATGATTATTTACTTGACCAGTCAATGACACTATTATACCTCACATAAAATATAATTAATAACAATAGGATACTGTGAATTTCTTTGTCTTCCTCTTTATAATTCTTTCAAAGTTATTTTCAAAAACTAGTTCACCATCCCACAACAGAGATAGCAAGTTCTGTGGGATGAATGTCATCCTACTCATTGTTGTATTTTATAAATTTTCTCTAATCTTTGCAAGGTTTGTGTGTAAGGAATTTATATAGTAATCACTACCCAGTTTCAATAAACTAAATATACAAAACATATAATAGTTGCAGACCTCCAGAAGAGTGTTACACTCCCTATCTGGAATTGTTTACATGTGTCTTATTTTCATTGCCCTTTGGTTTCCCTTTTCTACATTTAGACTAGAAATTATTTTTTTAATTTAACAATCAGATTTATATCAGTAAATTTAAATTCCACAAAAAATCTGCATAATAAACTCAACCAATTGATAATGATATAATCTATCCAACAAGATTAGACAAATGTCCTATAAAAATCCATCCCTTATGAAATATTCATAACTACCTGTGGCCATTTAAGTCCACACAGATCTGGGTCATCCTTCTCCTCCTCTATCTTGGTTCTTTTCCTTCTTTCTCTCTCTCTCCTCCCTTCAAAACTCTATGCCTGCCTTACTTTTTCACTGTCCAATCACAAGCCTTGCCTTATCTTTTTTTTTTCTCTCTTTCTCTTTTTTTTGGAGCTGGGGACCGAACCCAGGGCCTTGCGCTCGCTAGGCAAGCGCTCTACCACTGAGCTAAATCCCCAACCCCGCCTTGCCTTATCTTATGCCTGCTTTCACCTGCATAAAGACAACAATCTATGCTTCACCCTTTCTGTCTAATTAAACAGGAAACTTTTCTCAAATGTTAGCTGAGCACAACTATTACCAGTCTGTAATTATAAAGTATAAAATACCAAATAACCAGTCCATAATTTTTGTCAATTAAATAGTACATTCTGTTATCTATCTTAAGAAAGGCTTAAAATCTATGTGTTTAGCTGGTATATTATCTGAAAACTATTCAATTTAATATGTATTCTCAATGTTAAATTACCTGAGTGGGCTATGAGATGTTAATTAATCTTCAACTCCATCAGAAATCTGAGAACAACCAATACTACCTGAAAATATAGGAATCCTAACAGGGCTTCCTAAAAAGTGACAAGTTGAAGAGACAAGTGACTACTGGTACAGTCCCCTGTTAGCAACATATAAGAGCATCAGTCTTCAGCCTTCTGGCCCAGTATGATCTGACAGACCTTTGTAACACAGAATTTTTAAAAACTGATTATTCTGACTTGGCAGAGATTATCTGTCATCTATTCTGTGTATTCTTTTCTGGACAGTATTTTGTCTGTAAATGAAATAGGCAATTTCTGCGCAGTGGCTGCCTAGCCACAATGTATTACCTCACCTGGAGGTAGAGATGCTCAATTTCTTCTTTGAATCCACAAAAGGGGAGCTGCTAGGAGCAGATGTGTCTCAACAACAAAAGAATAAATAACATCAAATATCACATTTTGTGGATTTCTGGTGTTCTGAAAAAAATCAATCTATGTAAAGTAATTTTGACTGTTTTCCATTAACTACTCTTAGGTATTTCTAATAAATTATCCCAAAAACACCCTAACAGTAAACTCAGAGCGATGAATTTAATATCTAGGCCTTAACTCATATGTTTAATCAGCTCGGCTCAGTAAAAATAACAATTATAGGACTGGGTCTAAGTCTTGAAATCTTAAACGCGTTGTATAAGCACAAGGACTATATGAGAGTAACAACATCAAATCTCAATTTTCTATCAATAAGAAATTCAAAAGCTGGTTCTTTGAGAAAACCAACAAGATAGATAAACCCTTACCCAAACTAAAGGACACAGATTGTATCCAAATTAACAATATCAGAAATGAAAAGGGAGACATAACAACAGAGTCAGAGGAAATTCAAAAAATCATCAGATCCTACTACAAAAGCCTATATTCAACAAAATTTGAAAATCTGGAGGAAATGAACAACTTCCTAGACAGATACAAGGTACCGAAGTTAAATCAGGAAGAAATAAACCATTTAAACAACCCATAACTTTTTTTTTCTCCATCTTTATTAACTTGGGTATTTCTTTTTTTTTTAATTCCTATTATTTTTTTTCCTTTTTTTCTTTATTTTTTTTCTTTATTAACTTGAGTATTTCTTATTGGCATATCGAATGTTATTCCCTTTCCCGGTTTCCCGGCCAACCTCTCCCTACCCCTGCCCCTCCCCTTCTATATGGGTGTTCTCCTCCCCATCCTCCCCCCATTACCGCCCTCCACCCAAAAATCATGTTCACTGGGGGTTCAGGCTTGGCAGGACCAAGGGCTTCCCCTTCCACTGGTGCTCTTACTAGGCTATTCATTGCTACCTATGAGGTTAGAGTCCAGGATTAGTCAATGTATAATCTCTGGGTAGTGGCTTAGTCCCTGGAAGCTCTGGTTGCTTGGCATTGTTTTTCATATGGGGTCTCGAGCCCCTTCAAGCTCTTCCAGTCCTTTCTCTGATTCCTTCAACGGGGGTCCGGTTCTCAGTTCAGTGGTTTGCTGCTGGCATTCGCCTATGTATTTGTGTATTCTGGCTGTGTCCCTCAGGAGAGATCTACATCCGGTTCCTGTCAGCCTGCACTTCTTTGCTTCATCTATCTTGTCTAATTGGGTGGCTGTATATGTATAGGCCACATGTGGGGCAGGCTCTGAATGGATGTTCCTTCTGCCTCTGTTTTAAACTTTGCCTCCCTATCCCCTGCCAAGGGTATTCTTGTTCCCCTTTTAAAGAAGGAGTGAAGCATTCACATTTTGATCATCCTTCTTGAGTTTCATGTGTTCTGTGCATCTAGGGTAATTCAAGCACTGGGGCTAATAGCCACTTATCAATGAGTGCATACCATGTGTGTTTTTCTGTGATTGGGTTACCTCACTCAGGATGATATTTTCCAGTTCCCTCCATTTGCCTATGAATTTCATAAAGTCATTGCTTTTGATAGCTGAGTAATATTCCATTGTGTAGATGTACCACATTTTCTGCATCCATTCCTCTGTTGAAGGGCATCTGGGTTCTTTCCAGCTTCTGGCTATTATAAATAAGGCTACTATGAACATAGTGGAGCATGTGTCTTTTTTATATGTTGGGGCATCTTTTGGGTATATGCCCAAGAGAGGTATAGCTGGGTCCTCAGGTAGTTCAATGTCCAATTTTCTGAGGAACCTCCAGACTGATTTCCAGAACAGTTGTACCAGTCTGCAATCCCACCAACAAGAGAGGAGTGATCCTTTTTCTCCACATCCTCACCAGCATGTGCTGTCACCTGAGTTTTTGATCTAAGCCATTCTCACTGGTGTGAGATGAAATCTCAGGGTTGTTTTGATTTGCATTTCCCTTATGACTAAAGATGTTGAACATTTTTTTAGGTTTTCTCAGCCATTCGAAATTCCTCGGAAGAGACAGGAGAGGGTGAGAAGCCATGGCAGTAAAGCTAGCTTGATGGCCCTTGACTATTAGACTGAAAGAAGATTCTAGCACAATTATCAGGAGGTGAAACAAGAATGAAGTTTAGCTGGAAGATCTTTAGTCTTTGGCCAAACAAACTGAGAAATCCTGCAAGAATAGAAGAAAATGCTTAGAAGAGACAGGACCAAATCTGTTTTTGAAAACTACTATCATGAGGACTCTTTCCACAACCTAGTTCTAAGGGCTCTGTGAGCAGAGCAGAGTTTCTGAGCTGCCAGGATCTGATGGATGCACCAGACTCTTCAGAATGCTCACTTTATTCCTGACATCAAATTCAGTGACTATCAAGGTACAGGGAAGCCAAAGTAGGTTTCCCAGCCTGAAGTTTCAGTGCTCCCTTCCATATCCAGTCACAGTGCCAACCACTCAGCCCCAGGTCCTCAAGAAGGGGATGTGGCTGTATTAGAATTGATGATGAGGACCCTTTCCTCAGACTGACAGCAGATGCTTCTTGAGTTTTAGGCCAAAGGGATTAAAGAAGAAAGCAGATAAGCAAAGAATGGGCTCCAGACATCACAGCATGATCATATCATGTGAGAACCTGAAGACAGAAATGCTTCCCTATTTAAAAAAAACTACAAGAATATAACCCGCAGTCTGCAAATCATCAAAGTGGATGACTAGTGAAGCCCCAGGTGTCATGACAGTGATGGAATCAGGTTATATGTTTAATGCCTTCCTAATTTAAGTATTTGTCTCTATGCTCAAGAGCACCAGTTTAGTATAAGCTAAATGATTTTTAATAGGCATTTATGCCATGTTTTTATGAAGCCACAATGAGAAAAGATACGGAGATGATGATGATGTGCAGAAAAGTAACAGGGCAGGAGTGTACTGTCAAAAAAGCATCCAAGGTATGTACTGATGGCTGGCTGCATAGCAGCTGGGCTTAACACATGTTTAAGTGACGCATTTTGGACACTTCATCATGTCCTGTGACTTCTTCTGAATAGACTGGAACAAGCATTTATTCCTCTGAGATGGAGCACTCAAAAACAAGAGCAAAGAAACCATGTTACCTAAGTCTAACACACAGTGTTTACTGGAGCTGCAGCAAGAACACGGATGACTCAAAGGCAAGCTGAAAAGCCTGCACCAGCACAGGTGACAACTCATTCATAACTGTATTCCTAACGTTCCCTGTACAATGAACGGAGAGTCACTCCAACCATCCACCCATCACCCCACCACCCTTTCCTTCTACTCTGGTAACCATTTCTGTATCTATTGCTTTGGGGAAGGGGTCTTATGAATGTGTTTCTTTCATGTACTAAGTTTGATATAAAACTTGCTCTTCTCCTTCAAGGAGGGAATGTTCTTGTGGCCCAAGGCCTCTCAGCCAACATAACACTGCTGAAACTAAACTACTCATTCCGTGAATTGGCAAATCCATCTTCTGTCAAAGTGTATCCTTTCTTTCAAATAAGCTAATCTCTGGCAAGTCAGGCAAAAGAAAATTATCAACAAATAGTACTTCACTACACCCTCAGAAAGAGCCTAGTGAAGCCTAGGCTTTCCTTTTATATAACTATAGGCACAATCACAAAGTCGAATCACTGCTTTCTGAGTAACCCGAGGGCAGTGGGCGGAGGTGCGGACAGTCTCTTTAAGCCCAGAATATAAATACATCCATGTTTTACTTTCTTTGCAGGCACTGACACAGTAGTTCCATAGGATAGAAAATAACTTTAGTAAGCGTTCCTTTCTTCTCTTCCCCCCCCTCCCCACAAACAATCTTTACTAAAAGACTTGAATATAAAGGCAAGCTGGGGTAGCAGGTATGTAAAGTGTGAAGCAGAGTCTGAGGAAATAGTTCTTTCTTCAAATAAAATTTAAGCGCTCGCAAAATTTTTGGACAAATATACATTGTTTATTTAAATACTGGTGCTTAGATTGGAGGGAAGATAAATAGAACTCTGACTCATTTTAATAACTTGATCCATTTGTCACATTCAAAATAACTCCACCCTTTTAGAAACACTAATCAAGACTTAAAGAGACATACACTAAATTCACACAGTGTATTTAAAAAAAACCTACAAAAATATAACCCGCAGTCTGAAAATCATTCCAGTTGATGACTAGTGAAGCCCCAGGTGTCATGGCAGTGATGGAATCAGGTTATATGTTTAATGGAAACCACTGAATTCTATGCCAAAACAATGACAACAGCAAAAAGTGTTTTAGTGATTTCCTTAAATTGGTTTTGTCTTGTGTTAATTTGTGAGTTAATGAAAATAAAATAATTTTACTTTTAAAGATAAAAAAAAAAAAAAAATTCCTCAGCTGTGAATTCTTTGTTTAGCTCTGAACCACATTTTTTAATAGGGTTATTTGGAAAAAAGATAGCATTTTCAGCAAATGGTGCTGGTTCAACTGGAGGTCAACATGTAGAAGAATGCAAATCGATCCATGCTAATCACCCTGTACAAAGCTTAAGTCCAAGTGAATCAAGGACCTCCACATCAAACCAGACACACTCAAACTAATAGAAGAAAAAGTGGGGAAGCATCTCGAACACATGGGCACTGGAGAAAATTTCCTGAACAAAACACCAATGGCTTATGCTCTAAGATCAAGAATCGACAAATGGGATCTCATAAAACTGCAAAGCTTCTGTAAGGCAAAGGACACTGTGGTTAGGACAAAACAGCAACCAACAGATTGGGAAAAGATCTTTACCAATCCTACAACTGACAGAGGGCTTTTATCCAAAATATACAAAGAACTCAAGAAGTTAGACCGCCGGGAGACAAATAACCCTATTAAAAAATGGGGTTCAAAGGGGTTGGGGATTTAGCTCAGCGGTAGAGCACTTGCCTAGCAAGCACAAGGCCCTGGGTTCGGTCCCCAGCTCTGAAAAAAAAAAAATGTGTTCAGAGCTAAACAAAGAATTCACAGCTGAGGAATTCCGAATGGCTGAGAAAAACCTAAAGAAATGTTCAACATCTTTAGTCATAAGGGAAATGCAAATCAAAACAACCCTGAGATTCTGCCTCACACCAGTGAGAATGGCTAAGATCAAAAACTCAGGTGACAACAGATGCTGAAAAGGATGAGAAGAAAGAGGATCACTCCTCCATTGTTGGTGGGATTGCAGACTGGTACAACCATTCTGGAAATCAGTCTGGAGGTTCCTCAGAAAATTGAACATTGAACTGCCTGAGGATCCAGCTATACCTCTCTTGGGCATATACACAAAAGATGCCCCAACATATAACAAAGATACGTACTCCTCTATGTTCATGGCAGCCTTATTTATAATAGCCAGAAGCTGGAAAGAACCCAGATGCCCTTCAACAGAGGAATGGATGCAGAAAATGTGGTACATCTACACAATGGAATATTACTCAGCTATCAAAAACAATGACTTCATGAAATTCTTAGGCAAATGAATGGAACTAGAAAGTATCATCCTGAGTGAGGTAACCCAATCACAAAAGAACACACATGATATGCCCTCAACGATAAGTAAATATTAGCCCAAAAGCTTGGAATATCCAAGATACAATTCAGGAACCACATGAAGCTCAAAGAGAAGAAAGACCAAAGTGTGGATGTTTCAGACCTTCTTAGAAGGGGAAACATAATACTCACAGGAGGAAATACAAAGACATTGTGTGGAGCAGAAACTGAACGAAAGCCCACTGAGAAACTGCCCCACCTGAGAATCCATTTCATATACAGACACCAAACCCAGTCACTATTGAGGATGTCAAGAAGTGCTTGCTGACAGGAGCCTGATATAGCTATCTCCTGAGAGGCCTTGCCAGAGCCAGACATATACAGAGGCAGATGCTGGCAGCCAACCTTTGAACTGAGAACGGGGTCCCTAATGGAAGAGTTAGAGAAAGGACTGTAGGAACTGAAGGGGGTTGCAACCCCAGAAGAAGAACAACAGGAACTTTTATTTCCTGTAACCAACTGGCTAATATTTACAGACTGACTCTTTGAAAGATGACAGAGAACTGCAGCTTAGCATTCATCTGTCTTTAATAGTTTTGCAATATATCTTTTTGCCAAGCTCTGTAAGAATGGGAGAATTCAGAAATCCAGTAAATTGGAAATCTATTTGCTTAGCTGGTTTCCAAAAAAAAAAACCCACCCAACAGTTTTGTAGTCTCTGATGTCTGTCCTAGGTGGATCCAGCTGAAAGTTTCTGAGATCAGGAGGTCAGGCAGGTCAGTTCAGCATGACTGACGATGAGACTCACCAAAGTTGAACATTCTGTAATACATAAATCTGAAAACAAAATTTTAGTATCATCAAGATATCTGAATGGATTGTATTAGTCTGTGTAGACTGAACAGACTGGATAGGTTGAAATTTTGGGTTTTTGTTGTTGTTGTTGTTGTTGTTGTTTTCTTTTCTTTTGTTTTCTTGAATCTAGTTCTTCAGGATGTCTCCCTCTCTCAAATCTGATCCATATAGCTCTGGAGGGTGCCCAGAGCCTAATCACCTTTTCTAAAAACTCAAAGACAAAACCTTTTTCCCAAATCAGTGTAACCTTTAACTGGCAACCAGAAAAGCTTGTATCTTGTATTCTCTCCCAGAGAAATAATATTATCACAAAACTCAAAATCAGAGCCATTTTGAAAATTAAAACCATTTAAAATAAATGAAGTGAACTAAACAATATTATATGAGTCTATTTTAGGCTTCTCTAATCAGTCAACCCAAAATCCCACAGAGCCCATGTTAGAAAGAATATGAGCCTCCTGTAGGCCAAAATGTGCATCTATCTGTTAAGCTCTCTACCTGGAGCATCAGACTTCTATTCATTAATAACTTCTATAATATACACATGTTATGCACTCTGCCTGGTACTACAGACTTCTATATTTCCCTGTACAAGTTATGAATTATGGGCAGAATTTCCCATGAGACTTGGGCAAAATCTGTATTTTCTCCAACTATAAAAACAATTTAATCACATTTCTATTAATACCTGCTAGTAAGAAGCAGGCAGCTTGTCAAGCCAGGATTTAACCCAAAATTCCTATGGAGCCCACATTAGAGAGAATGTGAGTATCCTGTAAGACTTATTAGAATATTATATCTTTATATTACCCATCAGTTAAGTTCTCTACCTGGAGCTTCAGACCTCCACTTACTTGCAACTTTTACACTATACCTCTGTTATGCACTCTGCATGGTGCTGCAAACTTTTTTTCTACCTTAGTTCTGAATCATGGGTGAAATTCCCCCACGAAACTTGGACAAACTCTGAATATAAATCTATTCTAAAAGCAAATAAACCAGTCTTTGAATTAAGCCATACTCTAGGCTCTTTGACCTAGAACAGCCTGTTTCTTTTCATAGCAGGTGACCTAGAGTCTGAGCAGAGTCTCTCTCTGTGTTTCTTTCTTTTTTTTAATTTTTTATTAGATATATTTCTTTACTTACATTTCAAACATTATTTCCCTTCCAAGTTTCCTGTCCATAAGCCCCCATTCCTTAACTTCCCCTTTCCCCATATGGGTATTCCACCCATAAATCCCCCTTATTGCCCCCCATATTCCCCTGCACTGGGGGTCCAACCTTGGCAGGACCAAGGGCTTCCCCTTCCCTAGTGCCCTAACAAGGCTATTCTCTGCTACATATGCAGTTGGAGCCCTGGGTCAGTCCATGTATAGTCTTTCAACAGTGGTTTAGTCCCTGGGAGCTCTGGTTGGTTAGCATTGTTGTTTCTATCAGGTTTTGCCAAAAGCAGTCTACAGATTCAATGCAATCCCCATCAAAATTCCCTCTGTGTTTCTTTTGTTTAAGATTCCAGGGCTTTTGGCCCTGAATCAAGGCCAGCAGTTTGCTGAAGCTGTTGGTTTCAAGCAGGTGCCTAAATAACTGTCTTTCTATGGTCTGTTGGCCATTCCAGAAATTTAAAAATGTAATGGTCAATTCATTAGAAAGAAACATCTGGCTGGATATGGTACCCTGCTCTGTGATTATAGCACTTGGGAGGGAAAGGCAAGAGAATTGAGAATTTGAGACCTGCCTGGGCCTCAGCAAAATCCTGTCTAGGGTAGGTGAAGTGGGGGGGCAGGGAGCCAAAGAAACAGCCATGTTGTTTGTGACAGATGTGTATGGCTGACGGTCTTAGTGGGGTTCCATAGTTTGTGTATGATACTAATGCTTTACTGATTTAGCTTTGTTCATTAAGTTATATGTTAAATCTGTCACCAAGAAAAAAAGGATTACTGTGGGTTTTCTGCCCAGAACATGAGTCTGTACTGTGAATTTTTAGGCAGTACTATTGTTAGTGCCCTAACTTGTATGCTTTAAACTTACTCAAATTAGAAACTTGGAAAAAAATGGGGTTTCTCCCCAGGATAAAAAAAAAAAGATTCCATGGCTTGAACCACCACGTGACTCTGACTCGTCATGGCACCACTCCTCTCTCACTTAGAAAAAACCTCCCACTTAGGAAATAAAACTCTAGAGTTCTTTGTATATATTGTACATTAGCCCTCTATCATATATAGGATTGGTAAAGATCTTTTCCCAATCCGTTGGTTGCTGTTTTGTCCTATTGACAGTGTCCTTTCATTACTTAAGCTTTGAAATTTTATGAAGTACCATTATCAATTCTTGATCTTAGAGCATAAGTCATTGGTGTTCTGTTTAGAAATTTTTCCCTGTGCCTATTTGTTCAAGGCTCTTCTATCAGTTTCAGTGCACCTGGTTTTATGTGGAGGTTTTTGATCCACTTGGACTTGAGCTTTGTACAAGGTGATAAGAATGGATTGATTCTACATGCTGACCTCCAGTTAAACCAGTACCATTTGTTGAAAATGCTGTCTTCTTTTTTCCACTGGAGGGTTTTAGCTCCTTTGTCAAAGACCAAGTGATCAGAGGTGTGTGGGTTCGTTTCTGGGTCTTCAATTCTATTCCATTGATCTACCTGCTTGTCTCTGTAACAATACTATATAGTTTTTATCACTATTGCTCTGTAATACAGCTTGAGGTCGGGATAGTGATTCCCCCAAAAGTTCTTTTATTGTTGAGAATAGTTTTTTGCTTTCCTGAGTTTTTTGTTATTCCAAATGAATTGAGTTGGAATTTTGGTGGGGATCGAATTGAATCTGTAGATTGCTTTTGGCAATCTGCAAAATGGCCATTTTTACTATATTAATCCTGCCAATCTGTGAGCATAGGAGATCTTCTGAGATCTTCTTCAATTTCTTTCTTCAGAGACTTGAAGTTCTTGTCCTACAAATCTTTCACTTGCTTGGTTAGAGTCATACCAAGGTATTCTATATTGTTTGTGACTATTTTGAAAGGTATCCTTTCCTTCTCAGCCTGTTATTCTTTGAGTAGAGGAAGGCTACTGATTTGTTTGAGCTAATTTTATATCCAGCCACTCCTCTACTGGGGACCCCGTTTTCAGTCCAATTGTTGGTTTAAAGCATCTGACTCTGTATTTCTCAGGCTCTGGCAGAGCCTATCAGGAGACAGCTACATCAGGCTCCAGTCAGCATGCACTTCTTGGCATCCACAATATTTTCTGGGTTTGGTGACTGTATAAAGAATGGATTCCCAGGTGGAGCGTCTCTGGATGACCTTTCCCTCAGGCTCTGCTCCACATTTTGTTTCCTCCTGTGAATATTTTGTTCCACCTTCTATGAAGGACTGAAGCATCTGCTGTTTGGCTTTCCAACTTCTTGAGCTTCATGTGGTCTGTAGATTGTATCTTGGGTACTCTGGGCTTCAAGAAATTCATGAAGTCATTGTTTTTAATATCGGAGAAATGAACCACATTTTCTGTCTCCATCTCTCTGTTGATGAACATCTGGGTTCTTTACAGCCTCTGGCTATTATAAATAAGGCTGCTATGAACATAGTGGAGCATGTATCTTTGTTGTATGTTGGTGCATCTTTTGGGGATATACCCAGGAGTGGTATAGCTGGGTCCTCAGGTAGTACTATATCCAATTTTCTGAGGAACTGCCAGACTGATTTCCAGAGTGGTTGTACCAGCTTACAATCCCACCAACAATGGAGGAATGTTCCTCTTTCTCCACATCTTTGCCAGCATCCGCTGTCACCTGAGTTTTTGATCTTAGCCATTCTGACTGATATGTGGTGGAATCTCAGAGTTGTTTTGATTTGCATTTCCCTAATGACTAAGGATGTTGAACATTTGTGTAGTTACTTCTCAGCAATTCAATATTCCTCAGCTGAGAATTCTTTCTTTAGCTCTGTCTCCTATTTTTTAATGTGTTTATTTGATTCTCTAGACCAGGTGAGGGGGGAAAGGATAGGGGATTCCAGAGAGGAAACTTGAAATATAAGAAAATATCCAATAAAAAAAAGAAAAGAAACTCTAACTAACTCTAATTCTCAGGGTGATAATCTTAAAGTTTTATAGAAATTAAATCAGTATTGAGAATACTTTTGATTATCTGATTTTAGGAATTTAGATCATTGTAAAAAGTATATCTATTAAATGTTAAACTTCTAACAATGAATCAATGCCTAGGAGAGCTAGTCAACCTGATCTCAGATGAATAGATCTCTGACCTATGTTTGAAGATGTAAATGTCAATAACTAATACTGTTAATTATATAAAATTCTCAGTTTAATAAATTGCTTTTTGAACAAGGAGTCATGTCAGCATTCATGAGATTTGCCACCCTGGCAAAAGCTCCACAACACAGGATCAACACTTTTAAAAGCATAAACAGTAATTAAAGGAGAAGACAAACACTAGATTACAAATCACACCAGATTTGAATCTCATGTTTTCCTTCATTTAAAAAAAATATCAGATATAATATATACCTCTCATACTAGCACATACTGTATGAGTCTATTTTAGGCTTCTCTAATCTGTCGTGTCAGGAAATCAACCCAAAATTCCCATGGAGCCCACATTAGAGAGAATTTGGGCCTCCTTCAGAATTGAAAGTTCCAGAACTAACTGGATTACATTGTTAGCATGTCTCAAATAAAGAATGAGTATAGAACAGAATCTAATCAAACAATGTTTCTAGGCCTTAATTTCCTAGGTTTAAGATGGATTGTAACATGATTTTCCTTTCTTTTGTTGACTCTTTCACTGGTTCACTACATTAGACTCCTGGTATTCATCTCCTCTTTTACAGAGATTAAATGCATCTAGAGCAAACAATAAAGGACTCTTCTGAAGTATGGAGGCACTAGGCAGGCTTCCCAAAATGGGACAGTGGTGAGTGTCAGTGTCACTTCCAAGGATCCTAAAGTTGGCAAACAACAAATGGGACAAAACTAGGGTAATATGCTTCCTGTTCCCTGCAAAATGGAGGCGTACACACATAAACTGAAGAGGTCTAGGCAAGTACCTATGAGTAGGATGATGAGTCCTTAACAGATATGCTGAGGAGTGGAATAGCTGTGTCATATGGTGGCTGCACCAGTTTGCAGTCTCACCAACGGTAAGTGAAATTTCCCCTATTCCCCACATTTGGGGTCGGGGGTTCAAGACAGGGTTTCTCTGTCCTGGAGCTCACTATGTAGACCAGGCTGACCTCAAACTCACAGAGATCCACCTGCCTCTGCCTCTGGAGGGTTGGGATTAAAGGTCTGTGCCACCACCACCGAGAATCCCACATGTTTTCCAGCATCTGTTGTCAGTTGTTTTGTAGATCTTCACTAGGGTGACTTGAGTAAGATGAAATCTCAACGTTGTTTCAGGGCAAGTTGCTTTGTTTTGGTTTTGAAACATGGTCTCTCTATGGCACACAGGCTATCCTAGAACTCATTATGTAGACCAGGATAAATTCAAGTTCTCAGGGATCCACCCACTTCTGCCTCCTGAGTGCTAGCATTTATGATATATGACACCATGCCTGGCTCAAAGTTCTTTCGATTTTCATTTCCCTAATTGCTAAGGGTGATAAACACTTGAGCTATTTCTCAGCCATTTTTTCTGGAACTCTCTGTACAGAGCCATAACCCATTTTTTAAAATGAAATGTTTGTTTGTTTGTTTGTTTTGGCACTTTGGGTTTGTTTGTTTGTTTTAGTTCATTGTATATTCTGGATACTAATCCCCTATCAGGTGAATAGTTGGCAAAGAGTCTCTCCCATTCTTTGGGTTTTTCCTCACTTTATTGTATCTTTAGCTATGAGAAGCCTTTTAGATTTATGAGGTTCCACTTCTCACTGGTATCCTTCATTCTTAAGTAAATGGATTCCTATTCCAGAAGTCTCTTCCTATCCCTTTTTCATCCCTATCCTATCCCTCCTCCTCCTCCTCCTCCTCTCCTTTCTTCCTCCTCCTTTTTCTCCTCTTCCTCTTCCCTCTTGTTCCTCTTCTTCATCCTGCTCCTTTTATTTTTTTAGTTAAGATCTTTTTTATTACCATGAGTTTTATTCTTTACCATACCACAGTGGTAGCTAATCTTTCTTCCTATGGAAATTGGACAGCAGATAGCTCCCTAGATTTCATTTGTAGCTTTAAGGGGGGCAAATAATAAAGTAATTTTCACAAACAACAATCAAAAGCAGTGTTTAACAGCTCTGAGTAAGGCCTCTAAGGATGCATCTATGTGGAAATTATGCTTTATAGATGCCACCACCATGGCTTTCAGTCTGAACAGGTACAGTTAGAAACAGAAGTGAGAATCCATGCACTTGTATATCAGTTGCCTTCCTCACCTTCTCAACAGCAGGTAAAAATGCTAGTATTGGAAAATTACAAGATTATCCATCAGCGAGATGGCTCCAAAGTCCACAAGCTACTGTCACATGCAGTGAAAGAGTACACACCTAAACCTTGAAAGACTTCAGAAACCAGGGAGTATGGAGGCCTATCATGGGGGGGAAGGTTGACATCCTCTTAGGAACGGAGGAGAATGGGATGAGGAACTGTTAGAAGGCAGACCAAGAGGGGGATAATTACTGGACTGTAAAATAATATTAAACATAATTAAAATAAATAAAATATCCAATAAAAAGATAATTAAATAATAATTAACTAAGCTGATAGAAAGTAGATATGTAAGAAACTAGATTATTCTAGGACAAAGGAAAGTTTTATTCATAGATCCTGGAAGAGAAACTAACAGGAAAGGTTTTGAGAAACCAAATCAAAATTACTCTTGCATTCTTAATCCATGGCACAATACTTTGTCTGGGGTAATATTTTAATGAAAAGATTTTAAAAAAGTTAATTAATAGGCAAGTAAATAGAGTTATGTGTAGCTGACATTACGTCCATGTGCAACAAACATCATATATATATACATATATATATACATATAAAACATATGTAGTAGATATACACTCCTGTAAGTACTGTTTTTCATACCCTTTAATATTCTCTAGCATGGCTTTTTACTGAGAGCAGATAAATTACATTATTACTGACTTATTAGATATGAGTACTTTTAGTTGACAATTGTTTTTTAACAAATAGGCATTGATGTTGAGTAGACTCACAGAAACACATGAAAAGCCAGCTGCTCATAAAGATGCTATTCTGACCACTTGTCAAATGACAATGTGGTCATCGCATCCTCAGGCCTCCTTCTCCAGACCTATGGCAGACTGTGGTGGTGGAAGATAACAAACCAGGAATGCAACCATGTGTGGTGCAAAAATTAGAAAAAAACAACAACAACAACTGGCAGACATATGCTATTTACAAAGGTATACTGCAGGACACATGGTCAACACTGCCTTCACAGCCCACCTTTGGGTTGTCTGCTACATTTAGTTAAGATATAATCACATCATTTCCCCCTTATCTTCCTTCAAATCCCTTCTTGATCCTTTTGGAAATCATGGCTTTTCTCCTTTGATTGTTATTGTTACATATGGACACACACAGACACAGACACAGACACAGACACAGACACAGACACAGACACAGACACACACACACACACACACACACACACACACACACACACACACACACCTGCTCCCAATATTCTTTGCCTGTCTGCCATTCTTTGTCTGGAACTGGGACCCGAGGAGATTTCCTCCTTCCGTGTTAGCATGTGTTCTGGTACTGTACTCTAGGAAGGTGAGAAATCTCTGACTGTCTGAAGTTCTGAGTGGGTGTGTGCTGTTGGCATGGCTACAGATATTACAAGGACTTCAAAACTTCCAACCCATAGGAAAATAATAAAGCCTTCCTCCTCAGGGGTTCATATATGCAATGTGTGCAAAAAAATGTCCACAATAGCTTTCTCCTAGTCCTCTGCAAATTTATGGCATGAAGATTGCTTCCCTACAGTGATGCCTCTTTCTGGCATTAACTAAACCTGTCTTCTTGTTCAGCTCTAAGTAATAACCTTGCTTCTTTGTTTATCTGTCTGTATAAACCCTACCTTTGGTTCTCAGACTACTGAAACAATGGAATCCAAGAAATAGGGATTTTCCTAAGAATCTCATGTTGAGCAAAGGAAAAGAGTGAAGACTATTGCCAACCAGAGGAGTTTGTTTCCTGAAGAGAGATTTCACTCAGTTCTGACAACTTGCCACACAACCTTATGGGAGAAATCAGCATGATGTTAATGCTGGGTAGGGCCATACCTCAGAAATTCAAAAGCCAGAAATAAAGACAGAAGGTGACAGCCTCCTTATAACAATAGCTATGGGCCAAGCAGTGACCTGATGCCATTAATTCTCATGGAGTACACTATTGGTGCTGAGATTCTGGACTATAGCCATAGTGCCACCACGCCCTTGCAAAAACAAGTGTCAACAATGAACTGTGCATGCTGACATGAACTTACTTTTAGAATTTAAATTTTGGAGAATTTTTAAGAAGAAGGGCCTTAAATATAGATCCTACATGTTTTATTGGTACTACAAATATGGGATAATAGATTAGTAGAATAGCAATGACAATAAAAATGGATGGATTTCTGCTGTCTTTAGATATCTCAGTTAACACACAAGAACATAAAACATGATTCATTGTTTTCATGTGGCCACTCAATCCACTTAAACCCATATAAAGGGGACAAAAGCTTAAATATTTGTGAATAGCTACCTCCTACTACTTCTCCTTGTTCCCTCTTCCCTCCTCCCTCTTCATAATTGCTTTTCTCATTGATCTGATAAAACACCTGAACATACACAGCTTAAAAAAAGAAGTGTTTATTTTGGCTCCAGTTTCAACACATCCACCGCATCATAGTGAAAGCCAACACTGTGCCTGAGAAAATTCTAGGTACAAGATGATGCCAGAGGGTTAGTCCTGAATGGACTGATTGCACTACCTATGAAAAGGGCCAAGCTCTATCTCCACATTCTGGTTGAATATTTTTCCATTGACCTCACACTTTGGCAGAATGCTTGCACATTCCTAGAATTCTCTTCACTGCATTCTTTACATCTTTGTTTCTTAAGGTATAGATCAAAGGGTTAAGACTGGGGGTGACAATGGTGTAAAAAAGGGTAAAAAACTGTCCTTCCTCATGGGATATGGTATTTTGTGGTTTCATGTACATATAAATGAGTGTTCCGTAAAACAGAGTTACTACCGTGAGGTGGGAACCACATGTATTAAGGATCTTTCTCCACCTTGTTGCCGACTTGATCTTCATCACAGCTTGAGTAATAACTGCATAGGAGATGAGAATTAAAGATAGAGGTACTAGAAGAAATATAACTCCAAGAGTAAACACAACAATCTCAATTACTCTGGAATAAACACAAGTCATCTTGATCAATGCTGGCATTTCGCAGAAAAAATTATCCACTTCCCGGTGCCCACACCTTGGCAACTTCAAAGTCAAGGGACAAAGAATTAAGGCACTGCCAAGACCACCCAACCAGGCTGACAGAACCATCTTCTGGCAAAGAACAGGATGCATTATTACTGTGTAGTAAAGAGGTTGACAGACAGCAGCATAGCGGTCATAGGCCATCACAGCCAAGAGGAGACATTCTGTCGCTCCCAGATCCAGGGCAAAGAAGAACTGGAGCGCACAGCCTCCATATGTAATAGACTTCTTTGGGCCCCATAGATTTACCAACATCTGTGGGACAATGCTAGTAGTATAACAGAGGTCCACGAAAGACAAATTAGATAAGAAGAAATACATGGGAGTATGGAGCTGAGAGTCCAGATAGGACACTAGAATAATGGTTGTGTTTCCTACCAGAGTCACAAGATAGAAGACAAAGACAACTGCAGAGATAATGTGCTCCAGTTGGGGTTGACTGGAAAATCCCAGAAGGATGAAGTCTGTCTCGGAGCTTTTGTTGTTCATTTCCTTTGCTCCTTTGAAAAAACTAGGAAATGATAGTATAATAATCAAAAAAAATTTCAGCCTTGGGTGGAATGGAAAGACTCTGACTTTTGTCATGAGTGTTTAAAATCCATGCATCTGCATGTATCTTCTCATTACACCATATTTTAAACTATTTATCAATGACCAGAGTTTCTTCATAGCTACTTGTAGCCAAGTGTTCCTACAATGTTCTGAACTCTGTCTTTGTGCACTAGAAATCATTAAAAACTATGAGTATGCCATAGCATCTCACTCATGGTTCTGTGTGTTTTGATTTTGTGTTAAAGCATAACAATTATAAAAGTGAGAGTACATACTTTATATGTTATATATACATATATAATATATATAAACATGTATGTGTGTGTGTGTGTATGTGCATGCACGTGTATGTGTGTGTCAGGGCTTTAAACTGTTACCTGTGCTGGCCTTGAATCACCATACCCTGCTGGCATGGAAAAGACCTTGAAATTTTCCCCTGGAACTATGGCATTTATCACTTGATTGTGATTAATCTTTCCTTTATCAAAGGAACTGAGCTTCAAACAAGCTTTTTAATATTTTACATGCTCCACCACTTGATAACAGAATCACTTTTTCTTATATTCATTTACAAATGCCTGCATCCCCACCATTATAATTATAATAATCACACCACCTCCTCTTCTATGTTCTACTCTGTTCAACATCATAGGCTTTGTGCTTTCTCTATATCAGCTTTGATGTTCACTACACTTTTTTGTGATTGCTGGTGATATGTCATTGTTTGCAAAGAAATGATAACCTTTCTAAGTATTAACCTTTATGCTTTCACCCCATTTTAATAAGTATTGTGCCCTGCATTCTGCTTTACTTTTCAGATTCAGGGTTAAACATTGAACTAGTTCTAGAATCTTTCTGCCATCGCAGACACAACAGCTTCCGGTTATCCAACCACTCTACCGAAGTAGCCAGGCAGATGATAAGCAAAAGATAGTTCATAGGATAAGCATCGAGGTGACTGTCCTCAAATTCATCAATCATGAATGGGTTTTCTGGTTACTATGCAGCTCGTAATGGAAGAACTATCAACTAGTTACCTTTAGAAGAGAATAAATAGGGAATAAAACAGTCATCAATCTTACTATTTCTGATTTATGTGGCATATCCTTACAAACATGCAATGTTTAGTCATACAATATCGTTTTTGTCAGTGAGCTATGACCATGAACATTAGAACTAGAGTTTCTTATATTTATAGTGTTCTTAGGGGCATGAAAAATAAAGACTTGTGTTCATTAAAATAAGATAGGGATAAATTGTCATCGTATAAACCTTAGTTAGAGCATGAAAATGTTTTAATTATAAAAAAGGAAGATTTATTCACAAATTATGTGGATTGAAAATGTAGTTTTCCTAGTATGAATGTGTTAACTACCTGAGTATAAGATTTTTATATTAGTAGAATGTCTCCGAAGTCAAGCATAGTGCTTAGATGAGTTTGTTTTCTTTTCTGTTTTCTTTTTCCTTGGGTGTGATGCTTTTTGAGACAAAGTTTTATAGCTCAAACTGACCCTGAACCTGCTATGTAGCCTTGAATTCCTGATCTCTCTGCCTTTCTCAAGTACTGGAATTGCAGGAATGCGCCACCATCCCTTGATAAACTTCAAGCAATTTTCATGACATTAAATCTCAGGCACAAACTTTACTCTTGGGCAATAATTTAACCTATTTGAATACTAAGCTCTTTGTATGTGAAAAAAATGTAACTATATTCACTTCTTTGGTGGTAGGTTATTGAAACTCATGAAAGTTCTAAAACCTGGGCTTACATTTAAATTTAAAAGGACAGACTACCCACACTTCAAACAAGCATTATTCTCCCTGACCCCCTCATTTTTTGCATTACTAGTTTTACATGACAGTTTAGAGTTAAACTAAAATGTCTTGATTTTTTTTAACCTGGCTTCTAAAATGTACAAATGTACTTCTATGTGCAACACATAGTACAATACGTATGCTGTGCACAGAAACCTTGGGGCAGAAGTCTTCAGCTCCCAAAATGCTGTGATTACAAATTACCTAGGGTCATTGGATTTCTTAAAGCTGAGAATGTTCAGAATTTAAAACACCATGACTTCTAAAGTGGAAACAGATCTCAGAAGTTGTGACTTAGCCTTCTGCAGCAGAGATATCTTTTCCAGAAAGCTTGCAACAACTCCTACTGCATATGAGCAGTGAAGGGAATCTGCATTCTCTCTAAGTGGCGCCTCATACTTAGACCAGGCACAAACTCTCCTTCTGGTGAAGTCTCAGCACTGACCCTTTCTTTTGATTCCTAAATTAACAGCAGTAGTAGTCTATTCACCATAGCTTCACATCTAAAATGGCATTTATTAATAAGTAAAGCAGATGCAATAGTGAAATAAGGAAGATGACAAGTAGATAAACAGTCTAGTAACTAGGACACAGGCAAAAAACAGTACAACCACCCCAGAAGCCTTCTCTACATCTCACTCTTTATAACTCTTTCTGAACCATCCACCTCCATGATGCTTACTGGGTGATGATCCTTACTTTTCATTTTATTAGATTAAGCATGTAAATATAAGTGTATATTGGGTCATTTAACTTATCAAAAAATGGAGGTTCAACGAGATGGCTCAGCTTTAAAAGGCCCCTATGTGACAAGTCTGAAAACCTGAACTTCATTGTCAGAACCCACATAATGGTGAAAAAAGAGAAGCAACTTTCAGTAGTTGTTCCTTGGCCATATGGCTAACACACAAACATACACGCACATACCATACAAAAATAATAATAAAAGCATTAAATATATCTTGTTTCTTTTAGCTTCAGAAGCTATTATCAAATAAACTCTTTGATTTCTCTTTGCACACAGAGCACTTTACCAGATGTTCCTTGTGCTGTGTGACCTTGAACTGGTTTTGTTGCTTTCCAGGGGCCAGCAGGGTTCATCCATGGTTTAAATTATGAAATCAAGGTTGAATGCAATGCTGTAAAGAGGCAGCACTACAGAAGAAAGCTGGGATCATCTGTGATCCCCGTACCTTGCTAAAACACATGCCAATATTTTAGATTCAAACTTTACTGACTCTTCATAAACCTTGAATCACCCGAGACCCTGAGCATCCTTGTTAAAAATGCCCAGCAGAAGTGCTCATGGTAATTTCATGTTTTAACATGTTTGTGTTTTAACCATTCCATTTGTCGATTTAGAGGCCTTAGACCTCAAATTTTGGGTGTTTTTTAACTTTAATGTGAAATGAGTATGATATTAAAAATGAGAGTTAGAACACTACTTGAAGGCATCAGTGGTAAAAGGGGGGCCTACTCCATTTAAAACAAAGCTGGCATGTCATGGGTATATTTCAGTTTCCAATTTAACGTATTATTTCATTTACTAAGCTATGTGAACTAAGCATACCTGGGCATAATTTGATATATATGTTTGAAACTGTCTTAATACTCAAAACATGTTAAGTGATCATTTATTTATTACTGATAAACCCAGAGGAATGCTGTTGTCATACAAAGTCCAAACAGGAAAAGATAAGGTCAAAGGGAGTTAAGATCCTGGGATCAGACAACCCGTACAACTACTGCCTCCGGTCTCTGCTGCTCCTTTACTGTATGAACTCTCTCAGGCTGATTGGCTTTTATACAGTCTTGGTTTCTTTCACCAGCAGTTGTCAAACAGCCCCTGCTTGTTCCATACTTGGAGAAGATTTACATAGCAGAGTAAATCTAGAATATTTATCACAGTGCTCGGTGCCTGAAGGTCATCAGAAACATCAAAGTATACAAACTAATCTGCTCTAATGAGGCCTACACTTTCTTTTCTGTTGCATGCAGCAGCCAATACTCACCGAGGACAAGATAATTAGAATATGTTTCCAGCCAGGGATAGTCTGAAGTTATTATGCTTTTCTCTAGTTCAAATGTGCCCATGTTCCCACTTAAGATGATCTCTCCTTTCGTTAATATCACAGTGAAAGTCCTTGTGCATGAGGATCTGAAAAAGCTGAAAATAAAGTTGCATGGACCACCAGCCTTATTTATATCAATCCCACAAAGCCATAATAAAAGCAACAGTTGGACTAAGGTTCAATAGTAATAGTATCGATTTAATTTGAGTGGCTGGATTAAAATTAGATCTGAAGACAATTTAAGAATCAGTGAGTCAGTCTTGGCTAGCCATTTTTGTTACAATATGTGAAACTGTTTATGGCATCTTTTTACTCATTATTACACTTACTGTTTTGTATGAGGACGCTGTGTTCTTCAACTTGTATTCCAAGGCTACTTGACTACAGCAAGGAAGTACTTGTGCACAACCCTAAAGGCTACTCTGTTGGTGTGGTTTGGGCCCGAGGGAATTGGTGTCCCACAGAGGTGATTAAGGAAATTTATGACTATAGTCAGAATTCTATCCACACAACCATTTTATGATGAATTCCCTTAAGACAATGCTTTCACCTCTTCTTTTTGTTTTATACTTCAAAAACAATTATATTTCAAAAGAAATTAATTTCATTGATAGATTTAAATATGTAGTATTAAGATTATATTAAAAATCAGAAGTGTGAGATTTCTATCTATGAAGATTAATACATAATTTGAAATGTCTTTTGATCAATTGGTATCAGGACAAAGAACTTGTTACCTAAGTGTTCCAGCTAAAGAACGGAAAATGGTTGATCTCTTAACGTATTTCTGAAGTAATCATACTAATTAGTAATGAGTTATATTATCCTTGTTCCATTGTCAATGAATAACAATGAATAACAGATGAGAAAAAAATTTGGCTTTGGTCCCATATCCTTTTTACAAGTGAAAATTCTTGAGGCTACCTTCAGTTTAATGACTGGAAATTTAACACTAGCTGAGAGCCTCCTGCCTTCCCACTCTTGCCTATCTGATTCATATGAAATCATAGTGATGAATCATGTTCATTACACACTTATGTTAAAAAGAATATACTTAAAAAGAATATACATAACTTACCCCACACTCATATGTGAGTGCTTAAATAGCCCTTCGTTCATAAGCTTATTTGCTTTGAATTTAAGCAAAGAAATCATAGTTTATGGCACTGTGGAGGATTTTCTTTTTCTCACATAATAGTTTTGTCAGATTTATTTGATAAGTTGTATCTAGCTGTGACTCACTGACCATTGGATGAGCATGTAGTTATAGACTCCCTTGTGGATAGACATTCACACAGATTACAGTCTTTAGCTTATGTGAATGGCTCCATGATGAGTGATTTCGTGTAAGTCTAACTGAACACACACTCAAGAAAGTCGTGGTATCTGTGCCTAATATAGGGAAATTTCTGGTGTATGGAATATGTTAGAATTCTCCAAAATAAATTTCATTAGTTTGTCCTACACTTATCACATATAGATTATTCTATTGATCTACATATTCTTCAGCACATAGCATGATAGACATTCAAATTATTGCCAGTTGAAATGTTATAAATGCTATCTACCTGTGGCCTTGTTGTGCTGTAGGATTCTGATAAAAGAGTCAAGACATCAAGGTTTCCTCAGGAAAAAGGTGTTAATGTCAAGAAGACTTGAATGATTTCTTGTTCATAAAGAACCCAAATGATAGGGGCTGGAGAGATGGCTCAGAGGTTAAGAGCACTGTCTGCTTTCAATTCCCAGCAACCACATGATGTCACAACCATCTATAATGGGATCTAATGCCCTCTTCTGGCACATAGGCATATATGTGAATAGAGCACTCATATGTATAAAATAAATAAATAAAAGTCTTTTAAAAAGAAAAAAGAATAATCCAAATGGTTAAAAAGAAATGGGGATGTGCTCTATTCACATATAGAGCTGTATAAAATAAAGTCTTTAAAAAGAAAAAAGAATCCAAATAATTAAGAAAAAGTGGGAGTGGGGGGTGATCTTTTCTTCTTTGACTCCATATCTAGTAATTCACTGATTTAAAAAAAATTAAGCTTGGATTCTAAGAATGTCCTGGATGTAGAGAAAAGGAGGGACAATGGGGCATGTAGCAAGGGCTCCTGTAAGCATTTTAGCAAAGACTAAACCACATAGTAACTTTTGTGTCCTTTCTTCGGGGTCTCTGGAAAGGCATACTAAGTATGGCTGGGGTTGTAGTCAAGGTTAATATATATTCAAGAACAGTGCTTGACCTGCATGGCTGTTTTTGTTTCCCTTTTCTCTGGCTCTTAGGGCCCTTAACTGTCTTTGATGCTCGATTCCCTTGAGGATCAATGTGCATCATCCTGGCTTATGTTCCTACAGCATCATCACATGGGTGGCTGGTTTTTCTTTCATTCAAGGTTTCAATAATACCAGAGACAGACCTTGTCACCAATGAGACTCTGTAAGATGTGATCAAATGGGCACCCAGTGCTAAAATCATGACATCTACGAAGATTTTAAGGACACCAAAAGTTGAAAATTATCCTCACCACCCAATTCATTCTATGAAGCTACAATTACACTTATACGAAAACCACACAAAGACCCAGTAAAGAAAGAGAACTTCAGACCAATTTCCCTTATGAATATTAATGCAAAAATACTCAATAAAATTCTCACAAAATGCATCCAAGAACACATCAAAACAATTATCCATTATGATCAAGTAGGCTTCATCCCAGGGATGCAGTGATGCTTCAATATACAGAAATCCATCAATGTAATTCTCTATGTAAACAAACTCAAGAAAAAAACTACATGATCATCTCATTAGATGCCGAGAAAACATTTGACAAAATTCAACACCCCTTAATATTAAAAGTCTTGGAATTCAAGGCCCATACCAAAACATAGAAAAAGCATACAGCAAAACAGTAGCCAACATCAAGCTAAATGGAGAAAAACTTGAAGCAATTCCATTACAAACAGAGATTACACAAGGCTACCCATTCTCTCTTTATCTCATCAATATAGTACTTGAAGTCCTAGCCAGAGCAATTAGACAACAAAAGAGGTCAAAGGGATGCAAATTGGAAAGGAGAAGTCAAAATATCGGACTGGAAAGATGGCTCAGCGGTTAAGAGCACTGACTGCTCTTCCAGAGGTCCTGAGTTCCCAGCAACCACATGGTGGCTCACAGCCATCTGTAATGAGATCAGATCCCCTCTTCTTTTGTGTCTGAAGTCAACTACAATAAATAAGTCTTAAAAAAAATCACTATTTGCAGATGATATGATAGTGTACTTGAGTGACCCCCGCCCCAGAGCCTGATATTCCAGGAAAGTGGCTGAATATACTCAAAGGATAAACAGGCTAAGAAAAAAATTAGAGAAACCCCCTACATAAACAATAGTCACAAATAATATAAAATATCTTGGTATGACTGTAACCAAGCAAGTAAAAGATCTGTATGATAAGAATTTCAAGTCGCTGAAGAAAGAAATTGAAGAAAATCTCAGAAGATGGAAAGATCTCCCAGACTCATGGATTGACAGAATGAACAATGTAAAAATGGCCATCCCGCCAAAAGCAATCTACAAATTCAATGCAATTCCCATCAAAATTCCAACTCAATTCTTCATAGAGTTGGAAACAGCAATTTGCAAATTCGTTTGGAATAACAAAAAACAAAAAACAGGAAATCGAAAACCATACTCAACAATAAAGGAACTTCTAAGGGAATCACCATCCCTGACCTCAAGCTGTATTACAGAGCAGTAGTAATAAAAACTGTATGGTATTGGTACAGAGACAGGCAGGTAGATCAGTAGAATAGAATTGAAGACCCAGAAATGAACCCACACACTTGATTTTTGACAAAGGAGCTAAAACCATCCAATACAAAAAAGATAGCATTTCAATAAATGGTGCTAGTTCTACTAGAGGTCAGCATGTAGAAAAATGCAAATTGATCCATTCTTGTCATCCTGTATAAAGCTTAAGTCCAAGTGGATCAACAACCTCCACATAAAACCAGATACACTCAAACTAACAGAAGAAACAGTGGGGAAGTGCCTTTAACACATGGGCACTGTGGAAATTTTCCTGAACAAAACACCAATGGTTTATGCTCTAAGATCAACAGTTGACAAATGGGACTTCATAAAATTGCAAAGCTTCTGTAAGGCAAAGAACACTGTCAATAGGACAAAGTGGCAACCAACAGATTGGGAAAAGATCTTTACCAATCCTATATTTGATAGAGAGCTAATATCCAATATATACAAAGAACTAAAGAAGTTAGACTCCAAAGAGTCAAATATCCCTATTAAAAATGGATTACATAGCTAAACAAAGAATTCTGAGCTGAGGAATATCAAATGGATGAGAAGTACCTAAAGAAAAGCTCAACATCCTTAGTCATCAGGGAAATGCAAATCAAAATAACCCTGAGATTCCACTTCACCCCAGTCAGAATGTCTAAGATAAAAAACTCAGGTGACAACAGATGTTGGCAAGGATGTGGAGAAAGAGGAACACTTCTCCACTGTTGATGGGATTGCAAGCTGGTACAACTGCTCTAGAAGTCAGTCTGGTGGTTCCTCAGAAAATTGGATATAGTACTACCTAAAGATCCAGCTATACCACTCCTGAGTATACATCCAAATGATGTTCCAACATATAACAAGAACACATGTTTCTCTATGTTCATAGCAGCCTTATTATAATAGCCAAAAGTTGGAAAGAACCCAGATGCCCTTCAACAGAGGAATGGATACAGAAACTGTGGAACATCTACACACACAATGGAGTACTACTCCGCTATCAAAAACAAAGGCTTCATGAAATTCATAGGCAAATGAATGGAACTAGAAAATGTCATCCTGAGTGAGGTAACCCAATCACAAAAAAACACATGGTATGCACTCACTGATAAGTGGATATTAGCCCAAAAGCTCAGATTACCCAAGATACAATCCACAAACCACATGAAGCTCAAGAAGAAGGACAACCAAAGTGCAGATGCTTCAGTCCTTCTTAAAAGGAGGATTAAAAATATTCATAGGAGAAGATATGGAGACAAAGTTTGGAACAGAGACTGAAGGAATGACCTTTCAAAACCTGCCCCATCTGGGGATCCAACCCATAATTATACAGCCACCAAACCTAGACAGTATTGATGAAGCTAAAAAGTGCATGCTGACAAGAGCTGTTTCCTGAGAGGCTAGGCCAGGGCATGACAAATATAGAGGTGAATGCTAGCAGCAAACCATTGAACTGAGAACAGGGTCCCCATTGGAGGAGTTAGAGAAAGGATTAAAGGAGCTGAAGGGGTTTGCAACCCCATAAGAGCAACAATACCAACCACCCAGAGCTCCCAGAGACTAAACTACTACCCAAAGACTACACATGGACAGACCCATGGCTCCAGGTGCATATGTAGCAGAGGATGGCCTTGTTGGGCACCAATGAAAGGACAAGCCCTTGATCCTGCCAAGGCTGGGCCCCCCAGTGTAGGGGAATGTCAGGGCAAGAAGGGGGTGTTAGAGAGGGGGAACACCCTCATAGAAGAAGAGAGAGGGGGATAGGATAGGGGACTTATGGATGGGAAACAGGGAAAGGGAATAACATTTGAAATGTAAATAAAAAATATCCAACTTAAAAGGGGCGGGGGAGGGGGCTGAAGAGATGGCTTAGTAGCTAGAAGAACTTTTTCAGAACACCCAGATGAGGTGATTCACAACTATCCTTAATTCATCTTTGTGTGTGTGTGTGTGTGTGTGTGTGTGTGTGTGTTTGTGTGTGTGTGTGTGTGTGTGCGCATGCACGTGCATGCGCTTCATGGGGGTGGTGTCCAATGCCCTCTTCTGGCCTCTTAAGGCATCTTCAGCCACTACTAAACATGCACACAGGCACACAAGCATGCACATGTGTGTGTATTACATGTAATAAAATAAAAACAAGACAAAGGAGATCTATTTTTTTGAAAGTAGCATCATCTGACCTGTGCTATGCTGAACTGTCTAAGACATTGTTGAGGGTCTGACGGTCCAAGAAGTTGATTATTTAAATGTGGATGGTTGTGGCAAAACTTTCATTCACTAATTCTTGGTCATTGATTCCTTCATTAGCTAGCTCACTATGACAGTCTGGCCTAGAGACGGATGGTGTAAAAACTCCTGTGTGCACGTGCATGAACCCTGTATAAAATAGCATTAGTACAGCAACTCTTCATAATTGCAGAAATACTGTTAGTATCAAGCTACTAGTGATAAACACATCAGAACCACGAAGTCCTCAGACACATAGTGGTTTGTTTAAAGACACACATGCTTGTGTTATTCACTGAAAATGATTTTGAGCATTGACACTATGCTAGGCACTGTTCTAACCTCTGAGGATAGGTCAGGGTTATATATACACCTTAAACATAGTAAGTAAGTCAGTTGTATACTTGGAAACTGTCAGGAGTAGAGCTGTTGGGGTGAGGGGAAGGGGAAGAGTTATTGTAATATAGATATAGATAGATAGATAGATAGATAGATAGATAGATAGATAGATAGATAGAGATAGATAGGTATAGATATAGATATGATTTGCACTTCTGGTTTAATGCAGTTGAATGATAAACTGCTGTGTATCATGCCTAAACCTCTGGACTTAATTCCCATCATTTAAAGAGATAAATAAATAAATAACAGTTATGTGGTTGTAACGAGAAAAAGGAAGGAAGGAAGGAAGGAAGGAAGGAAGGAAGGAAGGAAGGAAAGAAAGAAGGAAGGAAGGGAATGGGGACAAAGGACATCCTTATCTCATTCCTAAATTCAGTAGGATTCCTTCAGGTTTTTCCCATGTAGAATACTGTTGACTGTGGGTTTGTCATATACCTGCTGAGGTATGTTCTCTCCAGGTCCACTGTGTTTAGGAACTATATCATGAAGGCATGTTGAATTTGATCAGTTTTTTTTCCTGCATCTATTGAGATGATTATGTGATTTTTGTCTTTAAGCCCACTTATATGATTAACTACACTTATTAAGTATTTTGAATCATGTCTAAAATAAATCCAACTAGATTATAGTGGATGATACTTTTTATATGTGTCTGTAGGTGGGTTGTAAGTATTTATTGAGCACTTTTGCATGTACATTCATCAGGGATATTGGCCTGGTTTTTTGTTTTTCTTCGGTGTATGTGTGTTTGTGTGTTTCTCAGTGAAGGTTGGTTTTGTTTGGCTTGTTTTAAAAACATTATTTATATATATTGAGAGAGAGAGAGAGAGAGAGAGAGAGAGAGAGAGAGAGAGAGAGAGAGAGAGAGAAACATAAAGTTGAACGAACAGGTAAGAAGGTGAGGAAGATCTGAAAGGAGTTTGGGGATAAAAACATGATTAACATCATTCTACAAAAATTTTTCAACGAAAAAATAGCTTAAAATCCAATTTATAAATTAAATGAAAAATGGAGAAGTACAAATTTTTTTTATTTTTTCGGAGCTGGGGACCGAACCCAGGGCCTTGCTAGGGCCTTGCTCTTGCTAGGCAAGCGCTCTACCACTGAGCTAAATCCCCAACCCACAAATTTTTATTTAGAGAAGTTTTTAGCTAAACTTTTAATGTTGAAATTCTCTAGTATCAGATATGTTAGACTTAAATAATTGATATATAGTTGATTGTTTAAATAGCTTTCCTATAGATGTGTTGAAATTAATAAAATGACACATGGATTTGTTCCCATTCATCATATGCTTGTGGACACTCTCTCATTCTAAATACAATGACAGTGAAGTCATTTATCTTGATTCAGCCAATAAATGTCTATATTGAGTGTTTATAAAATAAATAAATAAAAATAAAACATCAGTGAATGATTCTTCTTACTCTGTCAATTGCACAAGCTAAGCTAGGATGTTTTACCACATGTTGCATTGGCTGTGGCCACACTCCTGTGACTAAATCCTAGCTGGCAGCTCATATGAAGCTAAGACTTCCAAGGTGGCTTCATTAAAGACTGGTACCAGACCTAGAGTGTCAATCTCCAGAAAGTATTCATTTTACAAAGATAAACCATCTTTCCATGAGTTTGGAAGGCTCTAGGAAAAAGAAGTAGAAATTTTCAAGCCTCTTCTAGCACTTTCTCATGCCAAAACACATCACAGAACCATACAAAGGGATGGGAAAATAAATTGACAGTAAGAGTAGATTTCTTGGTGGTCATATTTATAAGAAATCTACCAAAATATAATCCCACTCACAAAATTAACAGATACTGAATTTTTTTCAAAAACACACAACAATGTAAATGCAGATATGACTGCAATCAACATATACCTTTAAAAATGATTTTAACAGGCTCAGCTCTCCAATCAAAAGACAGAACTGACTGAAAGGATTAAAGGCAAACCCATCCTTCTATTGTCTACAAGAAAATCATCTTAGCTTTAAAGACAGGCACCATCTTAGATTAGACTGAAAAGATGGACAAAATTTCTCCAAACAAATGGAATCAGGAAGCAGTAGGCATTGGTATTCTAATAGCTGATAAAATAGACTTTAAGCAAACAAACAAACAAACAAACAAACGAACAAAAAAAGAGTCAAGGAGCCAGAGGAGTCAAGGACAACACAAGAAGACCTACGAAATCCTGGCTCAG
This sequence comes from Rattus rattus, assembly GCF_011064425.1. Lineage (NCBI taxonomy): Eukaryota > Metazoa > Chordata > Mammalia > Rodentia > Muridae > Rattus > Rattus rattus. The sequence continues at coordinate 41,341,881 of NC_046167.1, forward strand.
GACTCACAGAGACTAAACTATCAATCAAAGAATATGCAAGGACTGGGTCTGAGGCCCCAACATATTTGTGGCAGATGTGCAGCCTCATCTTCACGTGGGTCCCCTAACAATTGGAGTGTAGGGGAAGGGGCTGTCTCTGACTCTGTTGCCTGCCCTTGGATTCCCTTCCCCTACCTGGACTGCCTGGTTAGGCCTCAGTGGGACAGGATGTGTTTAGTCCTGCTAGGACTAGATGTCCCAGGGTGCAGTGGCACCAAACAGGGGCATCCCCCTCTCTGAGGAAAAGGGGGGTGTCATGAGGGGAGGGATTTGTCGGGGCAGGACTAGGAGGAGAGAAGAGAGGGGGCTGCTATTGAAATGTAATAGAATTAATTAATTAATTAATTAATTAATAGACAAACAAGGTCACATCACTCTAACCAAGGGAACAACTAACCAAGAAGACATTACAATACTAGGTTTATATGTGCCAAATTCTGGCTCATCCAATTTCATAAAAAGTATATTACTCGAATTAAAGACACATATTAATATTAACCTATGAATAGTAAGTGGCTTCAGTAACCCACTTCTTACAATCAGATCATCTGAACAAAAACAGAGAAGCTGGAGAGATGGCTTGTTAGTTAGTACTTGTTCTTGTAGAGGACGGGATTTGAGTCTCAGAATTCACAACCATCCATAACTCCAGCTCCAGGGAATTCAACACCTCCATAGGCAAGCACATGATATACAGACAAACATGCAAGCAAAACACTCATACACATAAAATAAAATAAATATTTAAAAAATAAAAAATATAGGGGCCCCAGTGGAAGGGGAAGTCCTTGATCCTGCCAAGGCTGGACCCCCAGTGAACGAGATTGTTGTAGGGAGGGCGGTAATGGGGGAGGATGGGGAGGGGAACACCCATATAAAATGGGAGGGAGAGAGGCTAGGGGGATGTTGGCCTGGAAACCAACATTTTGAAATGTAAATAAGAAATACCCAATTTAATAAAGATGGAGAAGGAAAAAAAGCTCTCCACAAACTCAAGAAAATAAAATAAAATAAAAAATAAAATAAAATGTCAGAATTAAATGGCATTGTACATCAAATGGACTAACAGATATCTATAAAATATTTGACCCAAACAGCACAGAAGTGTCTCTAAAATAAACCCCTTCCTAGTTCACAAAATAAATGCTAATAATTCAGAAAGATTGAAACGAGTCTAGGTATCCTATAGTGCAATAAAACTTACAACAAACTAATCTCTAGTAAGTATACAAATCTATAGACATTAGTCAATTCATTATTGGATGATGAATGAGCCAAAGAAGAAATCAGGAAGAAATTTAAAAGGGGAACACCCGTATTGGGGAGGGGAAGGGGATGGGAGATTATGGACAGAAAACCGGGAAAGGGAATAACATTTAAAATGTAAATAAAGAAATATATCTGATAAAAAATAAAATTCAAAAAAATAAATATAACTATAATTTCATCTAAAAAAATTCTAGAACACAATAAAATGAAAATTCAACATAACAAAATTCTGGGACACATTAAAAATTCAATGGGAGAAATTTACATCTCCAAGCGCCTCCATTAAACAATTAGAAAGTGCTTTCCTTTTGCTGCTGCATCTGCAGCCATGAGTATGCTCAGCTACAGAAGAGGCTTGCCTCTAGTGTCCTGTGCTGTGGTAAAAAGAAGGTCTGGTTGGACCCCAATGAGACCAACGAAATCACCAATGCCAACTCCTGTCAGCAGATCAGGAAGCTGATCAAAGATGGGCTGATCATCAGAAGCCTGTGACTGTCCATTCCTGGGCTCGCTGCTGGAAAAACACCTTGGCCCACCAGAGGGGCAGGCATAGGGAAAAGGAAAGGGTACTGCCAACACTGGGATGCCCTAGAAGTTAACCTGGATGGGAAGAATAAGGATCCTGCACCAGCTTCTCGGGAGATAGAAAATTAAATATCTAAGCATAAACCTATACAAACAAGTGAGACATGTCTAAATATAAACTTTAAATCTTGAAAAAAGAGTTAAGGAAGATACTAGAAAATGGAAAAAGATCCAATGCTCATGAGTTAACAGAATTAATGTTGTGAAGATAACCATTCAACCAAAAGTCATTTATATACTCAACACAATCCCAAGCAAAATTTCCATCTCATTCTTCACATAAATAGAAAAATTATCCTAAAATTCATATGGAATCACAGATTTCTTAGATAGCCAAAACAATCCTGAGGGGGGCAGTAGAGAACAATACTGGAGTGATTACCATTCCAGACTTAAAAATATATTATAGAGCTGTAGTAGTAAAAACAATATGGTGCTGGCACAAAAATATATATGCAGACCAAAGGAACAAAATAGAAAAACCAAACATGAAACACGTAACTATAGCCATCTGATAGTTGATGAAGATTCCAAGCACTGGGGGAAAGAAAGGATCATCAACAAATGATGGTGGGAAAACTGAATGTCCACTTGTGGAAGAGTGAAATTAGATTCTTCTCACTCACCTTGCACCAAACTAACTCCAAAAGGATCTAAATATGTGAAAACGGAAACTGTTTAGAAGAAAACATAGGCAATACCCTAAACGAAATGTGTGTAAAGGACTTTCTGAACAGGACTCCTTTTATCCAAAAATTAATAGCAGCAAACTAGCAACTAGAACCTCATAAAATTGCATAGATTCTACACAGCTAAAGAAACAATCAGTGGAGCAAGGGGGTTCTCAGAACAGAAAAGAATCTGCCAGCTATGTAACTGACAGAAGTTTAATTTCCAGAATGTATTAAAAAGAATCAAAACAAACAAAAAACAGAATATTCAGGATGGGCCATCTGTGCTGGGCAGCCCTACCTCACCCTGTGGTTAAATGTTCATGGCATAGGAATGCAGACCGCTGACCACTGTGACCCCCTAACACCTACCAGTGAAATTTGAGATCACCTAATCCTTCTAGAGAGTTCCCCCAGTTTCCTATAAGAAGACTTTTATGCTTTTGTCTGGGGTTACCATTTCAAAGAACTGTTGACCCCTACATGCTGGTTTGTCTCTGCAGAATAAACACTCTTTGTCTTTGCATACTAACTGAGTCTGGAGTCTTCCTTCAGTGGTTTTTGGACCCTTACAGCCTTGATAGATATAGATAGATAGATAGATAGATAGATAGATAGATAGATAGATAGATAGATAGATCCTTCTCCCAGTTCCAAAGTTACCACTAAAGTGACTGAATAGAAAAGGAAGCAACAGAAGGGGGCTGCCATACAGAACTAACAGGTTAGCAGAGTTCTCTAAGGGAGAATTTATAGTCCATAATTAAAAAGACCTCTCTGGGTAGGCTTTGAGTGGCAGTCTAGTTGTAGTCTACTCAGAGTAAAGATGCTTGAAAAAATTTAATAACAATAATAATCATAATGTTATTATATAATATATATTATATATAGTAATAGTAATACATGAATTACATACTAGATGGAAAGTTGATTACCAAATAATTCCCATCAATTACTGCTGAAATGAACTATTTCACCCACAAATTTATGATTAGAAAGAGTGGTGGTTCAGAGGAGAAAGACCCCTCATAAGCTCATATGTGAGTGAATACTTCATCACCAGTTGCTGGACCTGTTTGGGAAGGGTTAGGAGATGAGGCTTGTTGGAGGAGGCGTGTCACTGGAGATGGGCTTTCTCTCCTCTCATCGCCCTTCTTCCTCCCCTCCCTCCACCCCTTGTGCTTGTGGCTGAAGATATTAGCTCTCGGTTATTGCTCTAGCTCTGTGCTCGCTGCCATTATAATCGTGGGCTCCAGCCCTCTGGAACCGTTAGCCCCAACTTAAATGCTTTCTTTCTTTCTTTTTTTTTTTTTTAAGATTTATTTTATTTATTATATATAAGTACACTGTAGCTGTCTTCAGATACACCAGAAGAGGGCATCCGATCTCTTTACAGATGGTTGTGAACCACCATGTGGTTGCTGGGAATTGACCTCTGGAAGAGCAGTCGGATGCTCTTAACCGCTGAGCCATCTCTCCAGCCCTAAATGCTTTCTTTTATAAGATACTTTACTTATGATGTCTTGTCATAGCGACAGAAAAGCAGAAAATATTACCATAAAAGCTTTTTAGAGTTGCGTAACAGGAAGTGGAATCTAGGGGGCTGAGGGGCGCATTGACAAAGAGGAAAACCTTGCAGAGGTAGGATTTTTTTCCTACAATCCCAAATCCAGTGCCTTAGATGGCTTGGACACTACTACCACACGAGAGTATTTCCTTGAAGGCCCGCTGGGTGTCGTCATTCCCCCGTCCCCTATTTGACAAGTGCTAGAGAACGCCAGTGGCCTCCGATCCCTAACCACGCAGGAAGGGGAAGGAGGCACGCAGACAACTCCTTGACCTGTGATTTGCAAAATAAAAGCCACTGCATCCCATAGCCCACCCCACTGCAGCGTTCAAGATTCATCAGTTCACCGAGAGAATTCCCACCACGCAGAAAGCCAAAGGCCGATCACTTTAAAATGCGGGATTCCAATGCTTTAAAAGAACAGTCGCTGTTATGACGTAATCTGTATTAGTAAAGTTCTGCACCCCCAACCCCCTCGTTCCTTGAACATGAAAGATTTGACTCAATTAAAAAGAGTCTAAGTCCCTCAGTCAAGGAAGATATAAAACGAAAAGGTCCGTTTCTAACAGGAAAAAAGTCTGCAAGCTCCTTCAAGTTCATCTTCCACAGGTATCTCTGCTTTGTCTTCATGTGGCCTTCTATAGGCCTAAATAGCATCGTATCACCCTGCACCCTTCTCAGCACTTAGAAGGTGTTATTTCCCAGGAAAATTAGGATAGCGACTAAGGAATAAAAAGGTGGGGGGTGGGGGGGAGTCCCAGGAAAGCCAAAGCAATATGATTTTCAACTACTTTTGCCCTGTCCGTCAATCTGAAGCTATGTGTTTTCACTTGTCGTGTGACTCTGACCTCTCTACCTCTCCAGCTCTCGCGGCCCCGTTTCTTTCCTTTCAACAGTGATCTCCCCACAAACAGCCTAACGTACGCTTCTCACAAGTCCCTAGACTTCAAAAGCCACCTTCGGCGACCGACCTGGAGCAAGTGCGCCGCCTTCTGGCATTATTTGTTTTAATGCTTTATCAGCTGCTCCTTGTCTCTTAAGAACATCAATCCAAGAGCTGATTTCTCTCTAGTGTATGCTTGTTTGGTTTTTTTGTTGGTTTGTTTTGTTTAAAGGGTGTTAAGTAGACAAGTAGAAAAATGAATAAAGAATTTCAGAGAATATGATCATATAAACAAGTGAGCATCAAGGATCCATTAGCTCGGTGGTCTAGTGTTTATTTGCCTGGTCACTTTGGAAAACGCAATGCTACCACCTGGACCCCCTTTCTCCTGATCCTAGCCAGACAGGATCACCTCAAGTACTTCTAATTGAACAGGAATGGCAAATGATTACAGAATGCAGTTACGAGTATGCTACTGGAGGTTTATAACTAAGTTCTGGCTCCGAGTGTCCAGACAAACTATAATCAACTGCCTGTCTCTATGCGTAACTGCCAAAAACAGCTCAAAGTGGTGCTCTCACCGTTCTTTATCCTCCTGCAAGGAGACATTATCGCTGCTGTCACTTGAGGGAAGCAATCAGAGTCAAGGATGGGTCTCTCTTTGAGGGGATTTATGTCATAATGGGTGATTTCCGCCAGGTTCTCTGGTGCTTGAGATTAATTCTGGTCCCTTGACATAAAATGTCTTAGAATTCTAGTTAAATACGACGCACTGAGAATTCAATGTGCCCTCCTTTTAGAAAAACTGGCTTAAAGCATTTTAAACAGTTCTCTTGTGCCAGAGGACCCTAGAAATTTTGAACCCTTCTGCTTTTTACCAATCGACACTTTTAAGGGACTCCTGCTCCAACCACCAGGAAACTTTCAGTCCTTGGGAAGCACCTCAAGTACCCACTTGTCTCCTTTACAATTTATCTCCACCACGCACTGTACAAATCCAGCCAGCTTCTCAGGAAAATGCTCTGCGAAATTTCTCTTCTCTCTGAATCACCCTATTACATGAGTTTTTAAATGTTAAAACCCGGAGAGAGATGGGGAGGGGAGAAGGAAAGTAACCGGGAGATGGTGAATCAATGACTCAACAATTAAGAACACTTGTCGCTATTTTAGTGGGTTGCGTTCCCGGAGCACCCCTACAAGTCAGCTCCGGACCGCCTCTAACTCTGCGGACACGTGGGGCATACATACACTCAGGGACAAATACTACAAATAAATGTAATAAGATTTATTTTGATTATATTTTAATACATGACTGTTCTGCATGCATGCTTGTCGGTGCGCCGCGTGGATGTCTGGTGCCCATGAGGAAAGAGGAAAGCGTTGGATTCCCTGGAGTAACCGGCTGTTAGAAATATCCCGTGGGTTCTGGCAACAGAACCGAAATCCTCTAGCAAGAGCATTTCAGCATTCAAAAGAAAAATCTCGGTCTTCACACGAACAAATAATTATTAGTAAATTTCTAAAATTTTTAGTTAGAATGGCACAAGTAAATTAATTACAAAGATGAAGCTCACTTATGAAACCGATTAATTCTAGTGTTCTGACCAAAAAGTTCGAACGAGGGTCTGTAAATAACAAAAGCCCTTCTTCCCTGACCGGGAATCGAACCCGGGCCGCGGCGGTGAGAGCGCCGAATCCTAACCACTAGACCACCAGGGAACTTGCAAGTTCTCTTATTGCAAGACCTAAGACCTGAATTGGGCAAACAACTACTTGATGTGCTCATGTTGAATTTTATTCAATTAACTAACTATAAATCGTAGCAAACCAAATCCAAAAGACATGAAAGAGTACGATAGGGTCGGTGCTCCCCTGTATGAATTGACCCAGAATACAATATAGAAAATGTATATTTACATGTTGCTATATTAAATATTAATAAGACCATTAAGGCACTTCTTGAGATAGTGTCTCAGCCCTGAGCTGTAACTCTACGAAGATAAGGCTAGCCCTGAATTTAGAGAGATCCGCCTGCCTCCACCTCTCAAATGCTAGGTTTAAAGGCGTGCACCACCACTCCCGGCACTAAAAAAGAAAAGTTTAAAAGAATAATTTAAATTGTCTCCTTGCTTTTCTCTTTATGATACAGAAAGATGTTCAAACATCGAAAATCTTAGTCAACTAACGCTGTTAGGCGTGACCACTCCTCAGTCACACCCAACCTGAACCTACGTGATAAAGCCATTAGAACTCAGCGTAAAGCATTTCAGGGTGGGGCCGAAATAGCTCAGTTGGGAGAGCGTTAGACTGAAGATCTAAAGGTCCCTGGTTCGATCCCGGGTTTCGGCAGCTGTTATTTTCTTCATGTTCTGTTTTCTTTAACAAAATTCTATATTTACTCTCTTCCTTTAGGCTTTGAGCTGTTACGCATCTTCTTCTCCAACACATCTGTTCCTCAGAACTTACCTCTTCTTTATTCGCATAAAGTTATCTCAAAAGCTTAAATCAAGCCAACATTCTTCTCATCCTCGCTGGCCCCTTCAGACTAGAAAATGTTTACATCTCCATATTTAGACGCCAGAACCGAACCCGAGTTCTCATGTCTTTGTGATGATCACGTCACACTCAGCTACAGGCTACCTACCATTCAGTCCAACTGATCGTGACCACCAACTTCCCAGTTTCCACATGTTGTGGCTCTTTTTTGGCCCTGTTTAATTTGAGTGGGATGCAAGCCAATTAACAACTGTTTGTTAAGCAGAGACTCAACTCTCCCGCCACTTTTTCCCCCTGTTTTGTATGGTGATTCTATTTCACCACTTTAGTACTATAATTTTTTAGAAATAGTTGCTTCTCGGGGCCTGTACTTTGATTTTTACTTAATTTCTCTCCTTTAAATGATTTCACATATATTTTCAAGAATAATAAAGACGTCTCATTTCTGTTGCTTAACTACTTCTTGTAACAATACCTTATAAAACTATAGTCCAGCGTCACAGTCCTGATACCAATGTTCCCTCTTGTCCTATCCCAAATACAGTAGAATGCTATACAATAAAATAAGAAGATAAATGATATGAAAGCACAAGAAAACAGCTTAAGCAGAGATGGTTCATAATTTCTTTAAAAATACGATGCTCTGCTGTTAAAGACTAAAACTCACAACCTAAAAGGGAAAAAAAATAAGATTTGTGTCTGGTTGTGTTGACAGGAGCCTTCAGGGAAGAAGAGGCAGGGAGGATCTTTGTGAGTTCAAGGCCAGCCCAGTCTACAGAGCTAATTCCAGACTAACCAGGGCTATAAAGTAAGACCCTGTTTCAAAATCAAAACAAGTAATAATTGTAACTCCTCTCTTCAGTTTTGTGTTACAGCAGGATTCGACACCTTCTGTGACTGTTTCTAATATCATTTCTGTGGAATCTCCTTTATTTAGGACTTTTTTTTTTAACATAATGGCAAACTGGAGATGGCCTGAGGCTTTGAATTTGCTAAACTTCAAAATTGACTCTGCCTTAGGCACTCCTCACCAGTGTGGTCTAGTCTGGGCTCATGACCCACTACAGCCAAAGACTGCACATCAGCTTTTTGCCAAAGCAGAAACGTATGCCTTGTATTTGTTATATAAAGTGCAGGGTTTGGATTGACATCTGAGAGTGGCAAGTTATGTCTCCTCTTCGGGGAAATTCTGTATTAAATTCTGCCTTAGGATAAGGCACTCAGCTGCAGGATGAGGGTGCAACCTCATCCTGCTGGGTATGTGGGGTAGCTTTGTAGTCCATCTGCTACCTTTCTACGCGGTCACGCCTGAACTTAGCTGGGCTCTTACCCTCACAGGATTGGACAGGGCCTCAAGAGGCGTTCTGGGGGTACCACCAGCGGCCAGGTCTGACAGCAGAGCGGTGGGGTGGGGACAGGAGACTTCTGGGAACCAGAGGAGACATGACAGCAGCCCGCCCCCCTCCACACAGCAGCTCCACGAAGCGCTCCTGCCAAGCCCCAACTACAGCCTGGGTCTGGGAAGAGGCGGGTTTTTTTCTGTTTATTCTGTCCAGGTGTCTACATTCATGGTAGGTCTTCCTCCCACAGTTAAATATCTTTGGAAATTCACTTACAAACACACCAGAGGTGAGCCATCTTAGGGGATTCTGAACCCCTTCAAGCTGACAAAAGAAGTTAACCAATACATATGGTTTCACTAAGGGTTTGTACTAATCAAGATGGTTTCTAAGGTCATTTCCCAAATATCAGTACTTAAAAGATAGAGGGAGCATTTTGTTTTTCTATGGCTCTGACTTGATGCATGACCTGATAGACAAAGAGATTGAGGTCAAAATAAGATCTGCACTGGGGCTAGCCTATGGCATGAAAATGTCCTGAGTTTTTCCTCCCCCAAAGACTACAACCTCTCAAACACAGGGAGCTATGTCCAGGCTGTTTTGTGTTTGTTTGTGTGTGTTTGTTTCCTGCCAATTGAACAAGGGTAGAGTTTTCTGGAGAGAGTGTTCCCACCGGCTTGCCTAGGGACAAGTCTGTGAACCATTGTCTTGATTAATTAATAATCGGCATCGGAGGCTGCTGAGCAAGTCAGGGGAACCAGCCAGTAAGCAACACCCTTTCATGGCTTCTGCTTCAGCTCCTGCCTGCAGGTTTCCATCTTGCGTTCTTGCCCTGACTTCCCTGGATGATGCATTACAACTGCTATGTGAAATAAGACCTTTCCTGTCCATGCTGCCTTCATAGTGTTCTATTACAACTGAGACCAAGCTTGGACAAGCCCTAAGACAGTATTTGTTCATCTATAATGCCCAATGCTACTTTCAACTGAGCGATGATGCTGCTTGGGAAATTTTTATTGTCTGCTGTTTACTGTCTGACTCATTCCGGACCTGTGAGTTTCAGTTTTCCCTGTGGTGGCTGTTCTTCCTGTAGAAGCTACTCTTGGTTGTCAACTTGAATAAATCTAGATTAACTAAAATCCAGGCAACTGGATAAATCTATGAGAGATTTTAATCTTTATCGTTTGAAATGAGAAGACCTACTTTTACTCTGGATCTTTTGAGATGGGAAGATGTATTTTCAGTCCAAACCTTTTGAGGGGAAGATCCACCTTTGATCTGGGCTACACCGTCTGGAAGCATATAAAAATGACATGGAAGAAGGAAGCTTGCTCTCTCCTAGCTGCTTGCTCTCACTAGCAAGTCCATTCCTTCACAGGCATTAGAGCCTGCTTCTTCAGGATTCTAGCATATACTAAAGACAAGCTGAGACATCCACTCTTGGGGACTGAACAACTACTGAATTCTTGGACTTTTCATTGGTGAACAGCATTATGGAACGAGCTGGACCACAGCCTGTAAGCCACTCTAATAAACCTTTCATTCTACTTGTTCCTCGAAGGAGCTCCTATGTACTTCCACATCTAAATTCTTCTTTCCATGAAGAACAGTTAGCTCCGTTTTGATAATCTACTCCCTAATCCAGTTCTGTCTGTTGTTAAATAGGATAATTGGAGTTTCCCAGTGTTGTCTGGGTGGTGGTGTTGGCATTTGTATGATAATCTTTCTCCTCTTCATTATCTGAACTCTTGAAAAATATGGTCATGCTATTCATAGAGTTCAAAAATAAACTATCAGAATCTTGATACAAACTAGCACTGTCTACATTACTTGATACAAACTAGCAGTTAACATACATTACATGGGTAACCACTGGGCTATACACTCTGGACTACACACACTAACATTAAGCACTGAAGATCCATGATTTGTAACCCTTGTACACTGGAATACTTGTAACACTTGTAAGAGTTTATAAGTGGAAAGTCAGGGTCCTCAGCAGCAGCAGAGGCAAAGACAATAAAACCACTTTGCTTTCCAGGGGTAGGGGAAATATTTTAAATGGTTTCTGTGTTTTCTCCAACTTCTGCACTTAACGCAGAAAACCAAACACTCAACGGTTCACAAATTCGAGATAGACACTAAGAACGAGAAATCCTATTGTGGAACCATCTCAAACCCCAGGCAAATATGGGTAACTCGAGTTTTCACTTTTTCCTGTTCTCACCCTAACAGATTTCCAAGAGTTTGTATAAAGAACAGTTTATTCGTTAAGCTTTGAGCTCTCTCTTTGAAATCCTGGACCTAAGAGTAGTAAGAAGACTGCGTGCAGTGTGTTGAATAGTCTGTGGGACATAGGAAGATGACCTTGCAGTGTCATCTTTTGATGATGTGCAGTGAAGAGGTAAGAAGGAATGACTGGATGAGGAAATGCTTTTGTTAAGACCACAACCCATTGCATATATGTCCTGAAAGGGAGCAAAATGACTCTCCCTCTCTCTCTCTATATATATATATATAGATAGATAGATAGATAGATAGATAGATAGATAGATAGATAGATAGATAGATTTTTTTTTTTTAATCTAGTTGAGGTTTGGGGAGCTGTTGAATCTTTCAGATATTTCCGGGGCCAGGGGTAGTTTTAAAAATTTAGGAGGTCTGGAGAGATAGCTCAGCCGTTAAAGGCTAGGCTCACAACCAAAAATATAAGAATTTAGGAACACCATCTGGGCTAACATGACCAAAAAAATAATGTATGTTTGTTACTAAGGTGAAATCTCTGGAGCTTAGAATCACTTGCCTCCTTAGCGCAGTAGGCAGCGCGTCAGTCTCATAATCTGAAGGTCCTGAGTTCGAGCCTCAGAGGGGGCAGCTTCTTTTCTTCACTTTTCCGGCTGTATTCACATTAAGAACTAGAAACTGTTTCCTAATTGCCTCCTGAATTTCACAAGTTGACTTGGTTGCCATTATTTTCCGATTGAAAAGAGCTCTACTACCCACGTTTCTTGTTCAGACAGCATTCTATCCAGCAACTCAATTTATTGGGGGGGAAAGAAAAAAAAAAGGACGTATAGATGAAAAGCTAGTATTGGATTTTACCTGAAGTCCTCCTTTTTAATTGTATGCAAAACTTCGTTACCTCTATGCACTCGATATATAATGTGATGTGGGTTTACAGATCTGGCTGAATAAAGTTGTCCAAAATACCATGTTTCCTTGTTTATTCGTTGAGGAAATTACCTTTCCTCGCTAGACAGAGGCAAAAGCAGGGAAAGGCAAAACGCTGACGCCCGAACAGGGACTTGAACCCTGGACCCTCAGATTAAAAGTCTGATGCTCTACCGACTGAGCTATCCGGGCTCTTACATAGGAATGTTCTTGAATGAGTAAAGAAAGATACAGGAAAACCAATTTTTTTTTTCTTCTTTATTTTTAGTCTACGTTTAGCCAACTGACTTAGAATTTTATTATCTGTCATTTGTCACTGAAATGCAAACTCCAAGAGAGCATTTTCTCCTGCGGTGCTCAGTGTTAAATCTTCACCCCTTACAGCAAGGCCCAACTTAGAAAACAGTAATGCTCAATTAAGTTAATGTAGCGAAAGTAACTTCAGGAAATACCTTGCTACTTTGTTGGGCTTGGGGATTACAGAAGAGGTCAGGGTTTCTAAGGAAGGAACCCACAACTTTAAGGAGCTTTAAACACTGGCCAGGGTTGGGAGTAACAGGGGTAATGCTTCAGCCGCTAGTAGCTTATTCTTGGGAACACAAATAGAATGATGGTGAGGACAGTTTGACAGACAAAAGAAAAAAAACAAACAAAAGACATGAAGTCGGTCTCCTTTCTCCTACCTGTCATTCTCTCTATAGCTCGTCTAATTGACAGGCTTCAAGGGGAAAGCCTGTGGCCAAGGAGTTTCGAGGTGTGGTTTGTAGACACCAGCCCCCTCCACAGGACGGGGAATTGGACGGCAGATCGGGAACTGAGGACAGATGGACAAGGAATGCAGAATTAGATGGTGCCTGGCGCATACTGGGCGTAGGGAAAACCAAACAAACCCCTGCTGAACATTTCTGGCTCCACAGAAAGATACCGAGAGCTAGATATAAAATACAATCTTAACCCAGAGTATTTTTCTTCCTCGCTTACTTATTTCTCTTTTAGACTTTTTCCTGAATCTTGCAGTTTGGATGACTTAGAAATTCTGTCAAGACCGAAAGCCTAGCCTGGTGAGAATGGACCATAAGTGTTCGTGGTTTATTTTTATATTTTAATTTTGTTTCGTTTTTGACGAGGAGTATCTATCATGAGTGGGACTAAGTGATCCAATAATAAGCAATACCAGAAGAATGGTTTAAAGGACCAACCCGGCAAGTACACATATCTTACACCTTAATCCCCCTTTACACACATCTTTCCTTGCATACTGGCTCTCTGGCCTTCCTTTCTTTTACACCCGGGCAGGGCAGTTGCCTTGCCCCAGTGTTTATGTAATAACCAAACGCCAAGCATATTTGAAAGGCACCTGAAAATTCTCCTGGCTCCAATAGTACGGATGGTGAAAATTTAGTAAGTTTAACTGTTTGTAAAGACTGGGCCCCGGTACTCACCTTGTAGAGATCCACCTGCCTCTGCCTCCGGAACGTTGGAATATTATAGACGTGCTCCACCACACTGGTCGAGTTTTTAACTCTTAGTGAAAATCGCTATTTTATAACTTTGTAACAGATCACTATATTACACAAACAAAACTACCTATTTTACTTCATTGGTAGTTTTGGGTCTCTGTATACATGAGCTCAATTCTCTTCGTAGGAATTAAAATTAAAGGTATTAAAATGTGTTGGCTGCCCCCTCTGAGGTTCGAACTCAGGACCTTCAGATTATGAGACTGACGCGCTGCCTACTGCGCTAAGGAGGCACCCGTTGCTAAGGGTTCCCAGATTATATAGTTATGCTGTTACTGGAGCTGGTCTTGGCGTCTTGTAGTTTTAGTTTCATAGTTTTAGTTCTGATGTAATATTAATTAAAAGAGCTTTTGTTGCGAAGCTTTAATTTACAAAGCCAGAACACAGCATGCGATTTTGCGTTAGACCTTAGAGTGCGGAATGAGAGCTCCGGGCAGAGAGCCGCGTGCAAAAGAAAGGAGCCTGAGATGTTATGTTACTCCAGGAAGAGAAGACATAAATGAACGATCGTAGGGGTAGCGTGGCCGAGCGGTCTAAGGCGCTGGATTAAGGCTCCAGTCTCTTCGGGGGCGTGGGTTCGAATCCCACCGCTGCCAGTATCTTAATTTTTTTCTTTCGTTTTTTGCAGGTTTTATTCAACTAAGTGGGTCTTTTGTTCATGGTTCCAAACACCCTGTGTGGAGGTAGCGTGGCCGAGCGGTCTAAGGCGCTGGATTAAGGCTCCAGTCTCTTCGGAGGCGTGGGTTCGAATCCCACCGCTGCCAGTATCTTAATTTTTTTCTTTCGTTTTTGCAGGTTTTATTCAACTAAGTGTGTCTTTTGTTCATAGTTCCAAACATCCTGTGTGGAGGTAGCGTGATCAGGCGGTCTAAGGCTCTGGATTAAGGCTCTAGTCTCTCTTGGGGACATGGGTTTGAATCCAACTAATACTTTCTTTTGGGACAGGGCAGTTTTTGGTCCCTAATATCATTCAGGATTCTCCTCTCCCACCATCTGCTTTTCCAGGCTACTGATAACAGTTACACATATCATACCCACTGCACACCCAAGTAATTGCGTCAATTAACAGTTAATAATCCCATAATGTGTCTGGTACTCACTCCCCTAACTCTGCATGTCCACTCCAAGAAATGCTCCAGCAACATATTCCACACCGACTATAGGCTACATCCTGTAGATTCTGCAGTTCTTCCTTGTTACCTTAGTCTACGAATGAAGGATTACTGTGGAACATCACTTTCCCTGAGTCGACATGCAATTAGAGACAGATCGGCCTAGGGCACTGAAGAAGTGGATTCTTTCCTATCCGGGAGACCGAAAACTAAGTCTTCATCATCACCACAGACTTCTTTCTCATTTCATTTTGATCCTGAATCACGTTCATCTGAGCTCTGTGTGTCTAAGAAATGCCTTGCAAAAGGAAGCAAAAATGATCAAAATATATTGTATAAATTTTTCAATAAAAATAAATTAATTAACAATGCAATAAGCGCCTTCTCTCCTTTCTGGAGACCACCTGCCTTGCTTTCCGCGTCCAAGCTGCATGCACCAAGTGAACTTCATCAGGGCCGCCAAGGCGGACTGTAGATGGGACTGTAGAACAGGAAGGAAGACCCCGCCTTCGCACCTGCTACCTTGTGTCGAGGGAAAAGCATTTTAGAAGCTGCAGCTCATGATTGCAGCTGACTGGATAATTTCTGGCATGCAGTAGTTGCACAGGACAAGTCGCACACACACACACAAACACACGGAGGAGTGGAGAGTCATTCAATTTCTAATGGTAGGACTAACTAACGTCCAGTTTGCCTTTCGTGGTGGGGGGAAAAAGAGCACAAATCGCGGGGACTGCTCTGGACGCTGCCAGACTCTGAGATGCAGAAGAACAGGACAGGAGGCGCGGTGCAGACCACGTGGACATTTCTGTGGTCCACCCACTGAAGGCGAAACTTTTCCACGGAAAAAGTGAGTTGCTTCTATAAAATTACTACTGTATCAATTAAGAGGATAGACATTTTATTTAAAGTCATGTTTCCCTTCCATTTGTAAACCAAGCACGCGTTTGCAAAAAGCAAGAGGACGTGACTTTAGATTTACTGTGAAAGTAAATTGAAAACAGGGGTTTGGGGGGGAAAGAAGGGGGGATGGGAAGTAGGGAATAAGAACAAAGTTTAATAACTTTTTTGTATGATTATGTCACAATTAGGCCGACTTATTTGCCTGCTAACCAAGAAAATTAATTGCACAAAGAAAAAGAAAACAACCCAAGGAGAAAAATAAGTAAAAGAACCAAGGATACAAATGAGTCATTACTGAGAAACAAACGAAACTTGTAGCTTGTTGTTGTGAAACAAACGAAAATTTGTAACAGTTTCAAATAACACCCATGTTCCTTTCCTTAGAATACTTTTTTTAAAATCAGGATTTGCAGATGGAGAGTATAGCCTGCACCACAGGTAGGGTGGTTCCATGGTGTAATGGTTAGCACTCTGGACTCTGAATCCAGCGATCCGAGTTCAAATCTCGGTGGAACCTGGTTTTTCTCTTTTTTGCATTTCTTCGTTTCACATGGTGAACAGTTTCGCTAAATTTCCGCATTTATTCTATGCTGTGAATAGTTACTTTTGTATTCCAGCATTTAGCTCTTCATGGCCTTGGTCGTGCAAAAAAGTCAGGTGATCTGACCCTGTCAACTCTACACTCAACTGTCATCTGTGTCATTGAAGTTCGTGCAAATTTTCCACACCATTCACCCAAGATTCAAGCAGTTCGTGCAGTTTACTACCGCTACAAACCCGTTTTCCAACAGGGGTCCCCAGTTCTGTGTGTTGGTGATTGGTGGCAAAAGAATCTTTAAGGCTCCAGCACAAGATTAGTTGGATAAGCTTCATGAAGGTCTGGAATAAGCTAGCAGAGAAAATGGAACGCGTCTGTCTGCGAGAGTAAGAAAAGTATGGTTGTCAGAAGTGGGATTCGAACCCACGCCTCCATTCGGAGACCAGAACCCTCAGTGAGAGAAGCCAACGCTTGAGTCTGGCGCCTTAGACCACTCGGCCATCCTGACACACTGCTCAGATGTCAATTAATGATTCTTTCAGCTGTAATGCATGTGTATGCATTTGTAATGAATGTGTACTTTAGGTTTCAGTTATGACGTAGAAATATAACTCCCTGTAAAGTAAACTAAATTATTTTTTCTATCTAATCAGGTACGTAGATTTAAAAAAAAAAAAAAAACTCTAGATTTTCCCCCCTCCAATCCTATCTGAAATTCAGCGTTTATCGCCTCGGTTCCTGGCCCTTCCAGAGTGCGGCGGACTTCAGAAATCCTGAGAATCCTTCCTGCAAGCTCAGTCTGGCTCAGAGCCATTCATCCGGGTCACAAAGGAACAAGTAGCTCCAGCTCTGTTTCATGATGGTGTACCAAAGCGCCCAGTTGGCAGGAGTGGGAAGCAGAACAGACTACATTAGCAAGGAAATCTTGTTTATGAACACTGGCTGCCACCAGAGAGTGGCAGAAGCCTGCGCTATGAAAAGTGACTGCACATGTTAGAGAAAGTGGCAAGATCAAAAATTAAAGGGTGTAAACATTGGAAGGAAAAAGTCAAGAGACGAAGGAAATGTCAGTGCAGAGCCCAAATCCCAGACCCTCTGCTCCCACAAACTTGGAGACAAGACCATCTTCAGGCAAAGACGGAACTGCGCATCTTTGGAAATTGGTATCATAGTAACAACACACAGCGACAAATGAAGTATTCCGAAGAAATGATTGGGTATCAGCGTGACCCCAAGAATCTCTATGTTATACAGCAACCAGAATCAAGAGTTTTAATTTCTAATCTTAAATATTAACAAGCACCAAGGGAAAGCAGGTATTTGAAAACATTTCTACAGTAAAGAAAGATAAATACAATAGGGGACTGGAGATGACTTAAGAAAAAACAAATACAACGCAGTTACTTTGTGGGGGTGGGGGTGGTGATGGCGGTGATGGTGGCAGCGGCGGCGACGGCCGGTGGCAGTTATTATTTTTATTATTGGAATCATCATCATCTCCTCCAGGAGGTAAAAGAAGAAGAAGAAATTCTTTAATAGTTCAGTTGCAGAAAATGTTTTGAAGTTACAAAATAAAGTTGAAGAAATCTTCTAGAAAATGGGTAGGGAATGAAACAACGGAGCTGATAAATAGCTCCTTTTTAAAGTATGATAGAAGGTATGCCCTCAAACCTGGGGCTTCTTGGGAAAGAACAGGTGAAATCACAGAAAAGAGTCGTTTACCAAACCAAAGACCTTAGATCTCCAGATGGAAGGGTCCATCAAATGCATCCTCCACTCTCCTCCAAGGCAAGCTTATTAGGACATAAGAAGAGAACAGTATTTGTAAGGGAAAAAAAGACAAAGGCAAAGGAAGTGATAAAGAATTCGGATATAGGGCTGGGGAGATGGCCCAGTGGTTGAGAGCACTGACTGCCGGACCTTCCAAAGGTCCTGAGTTCAATTCCCAGCAACCACATGGTGGCTCAAAACCATCTGTAATGGGATCCGGTGCCCTCTTCTGGTCTGAAGACAGTAACAGGGTATTCACATGAAATAAATAAACAAATTTAAAAAAAAAAAAGAATTCAGATATGAAAGTGTTCCTTTTTTTTTTTTAATACAGCAAAACTGAAAGCTAGAGGACAGGAAATCAATGACTTATAAATTAAAAATAAAAATAAAAATCCACAGATAGGTCTCCTGATGCAGTCCTAGGGGTAGAGCCTGAGGACTCACCATGCAGGCACTTCCTTAGTGCACTCCTGACTCAGATTCTGCTCACTAAGTGGCACAGGCAAGCCTTAGTTACTCCTGGAACTTGGACCTTCATACCTCAGCCTTTTGAGTTGTATTAGCTAGTTTTATGTGTAAACTTGACACAAACTAGAGTTATCACAGAGAAAGGAGCCTCTCCGTTGAGGAAATGCCTCTACAAGACTCAGCTGTAAGGCATTTTCTCAACTAGTGATCAAGGGTGGAGGACTCAGCCCATTGTGGGTGTTGCCATCCCTGGGCTGGTCGTCTTGAGTTCTAAAAGAGCAAGCTGAGCAAGCCAGACAAAGCAAGCCAATAAATAACATCCCTCCATGGCCTCTGCATCAGCTCCTGCTTCCTGACCTGCTTGAGTTCTAGTCCTGACTTCCTTTGGTGATGAACAGCAACGTGGAAGTGTGAGCTGAATAAACCCTTTCCTCTCCAACTTGCTTCTTGGTTATGTTTGTGCAGGAATAGAACCCCTGACTAAGACATGAGTAGACAAGATGTCAAGTCATGATCAATCACGTCTAGAAGTCTACATCAAGTCAAACTATTGATAAAATGTAAATAGACATTTTCATTACATTTCTTTGTTTAGAGAGGGGCTGATGCCATGATGTGCATGGGGAGATCAAAGGGTAACGTGCAGAGGCAGTGCCCCTTCCTACCATGTGGGTCACACAAATCAAACCCAGGCACGAAAGCAAGCACTGTTACCCACCTTAACAGCCCTAAACCTTTTCAAGACTCAGAAAATGTTATGTGTACTTCTCGGGAAGTTTCTGGAGAATTACTTTAGCAAACTAATTAAAGCATGTAAAATCCCACAATAGTGAAGCAAAACAAGATGTTCCGAGGCTTGCTGAGAGAAGCTAGAGAGAAGTCATTCTATAATAGAAGAGAGAGTAACACAACAAGAGGAAACATGGGGTGAGAGACAACAGACTCTCACATATTTAATCCTTGGACCCTGTCACCCACAAGTTCCTGTCTTCAGTACCTGTACCCACCCCTGTCTTTACCACAAGACAAGAATCCTCCACATACAGGGACATATCCGGATATCTCTGAGAACAGACTAACTTGCATCCTAAATGGGAAAAATCTCCCTAAATCCTAAGTAAGAAATTTACTGGAGGGAAGAAAGCCATTCTCGTGACTAATAAACCTGACTCCGCAACAACTCAATAAAATGCCTGCACTTTCCGAGGTCTGTAGGAAAAGTGGATTTCTTGAAAGCTGGGTTGATCCTGCCTTTGACTCATTTTCTTCCCAGTTAGAAATTTTGCCTGAGAGTTCATACTCAGCCTCAGTTACTTCTATAGTCACAGGGACGGGTTTCTCATGTGTGTTTAGTAGCCACAGGTTAAGCCAGGGGCCTTCAGGATGACTCAGTGTGTGTGTGTGTGTGTGTGTGTGTGTGTGTGTGTGTGTGTGAAGTGTATTGTCATTGGTGGTGTGGACAACATGGCAGCAGAGAAAGAAGCTGACACCTTACATTGTAAACAGCATAACCCCAAAGAGAGAGCAACTGCAAATGGCCCATCTTCAAACTCTCAAATCCAGCCTCTAGTGACACACTTCCTCCAACAAGGCCACACCTTCTAAACCTGTTCCAAACAGCACCACCAACTGGGAATCAAGTCTTCAAATACATGAATCTATGGGGGAACATCTCATTCAAAACACCACTCTCAGGTTGCCAAATTTTCATGGCAAGTGCCTTTATCTATCTTCTCCCAGACGCTTCGTTTTTTTTAAAACCTGGTCTTCACTTAAAGAGAAAATATGCCATACATCTTTTCAGTCTGGCTTAATGTTATAACCTTTAAGTAATTTCATTCTTCTTTATGGCCAAATCAAATTCTGCTGTGCATATGAATCACATTTTCTTTATGTATTCATCTCTTGATGGACACCTAGATTGATTTACTGTCTTGGCTACCACAAATAGTGCATCAATAAGAATAGGTATTCTCTCCAAGCATTCTGTGTGACTATACCCAGGGGCAGGTTGCATTACAGATAGATCAACTTTTAATTTGGCAGGAGCAGGGAGAACTCTACTCATTTCCTGTACTCATTAACCATCTGGCCAATAGCGTATAAAGACACCCTTTCAATCCCTTGTCAATATTTGCTGTTGCTTAGTCTTAATGTCACCATTTTGATCGGTGGGAGATGGAACCCAGTGTGGCTTTAATTTCTATTTCCCTGGTGCCTAAAGATGTTGGATATTGGTGTGTGTGTGTGTGTGTGTGTGTGTGTGTGTGTGTGTGTGCATCTGTGTGCACACACACTCATGCACACTGGGCATTTGTACTTCTTTTGAGAATTGTATGTTCAATTAATTCATTTGACTATTGATTTGGTTTTTTTAAACTTTTGTATTCTTGTATTGAACGTGTATGCTAATTTTGATTTTTAGTCTTTCATATATCAAGGATCTTCATCCCCTATTAGATGATTAAGCAATTGAGAATTGTTATTTTGTTCCCATAAGTGTATAAAAGTTAGCAACTACACTAGGTATTGTTACCATATGTGGGTTTCCCTGGGGTCACTCTCCAGCAGCCCAGGAGGAAGAGGGTTTCTGACAGCCTGTGAATACCAACGGAAATGACACTGCAGGGTCAGCTTTGGAGAGTCAGATCAACTTTACTGGAGGTGAACCAAGGGTTCTACAGCTTTGGGGAAGAGGTAGGAATACCCAGGGCGGTCAAAGGTCACTGATGCCTCATTAGCATGAGAAGGCATTCCTGGAATCTCAGGTGCTTGCTGGACAGGAAGCTGAACCTGTGATCTCATCAAGGCTACGTGACATTCTTCAGGCAGATTGTGTGGAGGGGTTTCCAAGCTCCCCAGACAAGGTCAGAGAAGGAGAAGCCCTGCCGACAAAGGGAATCCACCATTTTGCACCGCGCTCAGAGTTTTTGGTAATGTCAGACAGTAGCAAGGCTTCTTCGACAACCATAATTGATAAAAAATTCACAGCAGTGCTTTATTCATCTAAATCATTTCCAAATCATTGCAAACAGGTAGGGTATGCAATAATTTAGGTCGAGGTGGAGGAACAAAAATGAAAACTGAGTGGATGGAATTGTAGAAGGGCACTTGCCTAACTTAAGGTCCTGGGTCTGACTTCTAACGCTGAGAAAAGCTGGGAATGAGTAGGCGACTAAGCAACAAAGCTCAGTACAACAAGCCTACCGAATGAAGTGAATGAAGAGAAAATAGTCATCACTTGAGAAAGGAGAGGGCCAGTAGCAATCACGGAGGGGAAGGGAAGCTTCCCTTTCCTCTACTTCCTTCACCTTACCAACGGTTTGTCCAGGCCATCTGCCTCAAGGTTAGGAAAGCAGAGGCAGCATGAGCCCTGGATGACAAGGCTAAACGCCAGAGCTGCACTGCTGACCTAAGAACACATATCAACCATCTGCATTTCATAGTTACACACCAGCTTGCAAAACGTACTTCTTCCTTCTGGAGTGAGAGTAGAACTTTCAATTCCAACTTCAGTTTTGAACCAGACTAGACAGACTATGGTGTGGCCTAGGACAAGCATTCTACCTTTTACTGGAAGTGTGCTGAATTATTTGAGCCTGGAGTTTCAAAAGGGCAGATAGGAGACTGGAGGCTTGGGTGAGCAAGACTTGTTAGTGCCTCGGATTTCTTGTCCCAAGGGAAAGAACCGAGCAGAATCCAATGAAGTGATGCTCTGGATACAGAAATTCCCTTTTGCTTAAACACAAGGGCAGACACTGAGTCAATCCCAAAGGAGAGTAGGAAAGGCCACGGCAGAAGTGACAGGGCACAGAACTGCAAATCTATTCTGTGATAAGAAGCTAGCCTACAAGACCTCCTCCTCGGGTCGTCGCAGAATTCTCAATTGGGCAGAAACAAGCAAGTTTTAGGTTCTACTCAATGCCGTTCAATGCACTGGACACTTGATTTAAACTAATGGATAAAAATCTTTATGGCTCAAGCTGTGTTTTAAAAAGTTTAACTCACGGACGGGGAAAATTCCTGAAAGCAACAGTGTATGGGGGCTCAAGGAAGACACTGAAACAGACTGCTGGGAGTAAGAACTTTATTAGCGCCATAGGCGGATAGGCGGTGGACAATCAGAATTTCTGGCCGCGCCACAGGCGCCAGGGGGAGGTGGGGGTTGGGGAGTGTTCGAGAATGAAGCCCACGTGGCAGAATCAGGGTCGTTTCTTCTAGGGTCTCATAGGAACCCGCGGCCAGGCTGGTTCCTCAGCAGGTGGTAGGGAAGAAGTGTGTCATCAAGTAGCTCTTTGATATGTCTGGTCTGGCTACTTCACTTGAGGAAGTGAGAAACTGGGCACCTGAGGAGCCTGTTAAGAAGTTAGGGACTCACAAGCGGGCTCTCGGTGAGGCAGCTCCCTAGTAGCCGTAAGGCTAGAGAGAAGGGGAAGGACTTCAGTAGGTATCAGGGTCTGGTGAGCACTCTGGTCTGGATTCTATCAATCCCCCATTTCACACGAGAAGAAAATGAGGCTCGGAACGATAAACAAACTTACTTTAGAGTGGAAGTAGAAGTGGGCTTCTCCATTTCTGCCACTGAGAAAAGTTGCTGATAATAAAAGCTTTTTCTGGCGATTGTTATCGCCTGGAGTTGGGTGTGTTTCAGAGTGCTTCACACACTGGGAGGGGCTTAGCTCTCAGCCCAGTTTTCCGGCACTTATGCAAAGCCACCTTGCTTTTAAAGGAGCCAAGGCCTAGGCACTAAGAAGACACCCGGCAAAGGACTACGGATCCACCAAAGCCTAGAGTATCCCGACCCCACTGCCAGGGGCACCCTGCTCCCACTGCACAGGGCAACCACCACCGACTCCCGGGCTGGGTACCGGGGCTCCAGGACTGCGCCGAGGAAACCCGCCTTCCCGCCCCGGAGGAGAGCGGCGCGGGAAGCCAGGCCCCGCCCCCGGTCCACCTCTTCCGCTCGGCCCTTAGGAGTCTGCGCGGCCCTGGGATCCCTTCCGACGCGGCCACGTTGCCCGGTGAGCCATCCTGCAGCGCCCGGTTCCCGACACCCCTCTGCTCGGCTCTCAGCCGGGCCCTGGGGCCCAGGCCTTCCCGCGCTGTCCGTGAGGTGCAGCTGTGCGGGGACGGGTCTGGCCGCCCCAGAGCTCCGCGCGCGTCTAGGATCCCCGCGCCGGAGGCCCCACCCCGCTCCGGAGCTGAGAAGCCGAGAGAGAGCGCCGGGCTCTGCCAGAGCTCGGCTCCGGGCTCATGCCCTGCGGCCCAGCCGGCTCGCGCCATGGCCTCAGGGAGCGTGGCCGAGTCCCTGCAGCAGGAGACCACCTGCCCCGTGTGTCTTCAATACTTTGTGGAACCCATGATGCTCGACTGCGGCCACAACATCTGTTGCGCGTGCCTGGCCCGCTGCTGGGGTGCCGCGGAGACTAACGTGTCGTGCCCGCAGTGCCGGGAGACCTTCCCGCAGCGCCACATGCGGCCCAACCGGCATCTGGCCAACGTGACCCAGCTGGTGAAGCAACTGCGCACCGAGCGGCCGTCGGGGCCGGACGGCGAGATGGGCGTGTGCGAGAAGCACCGCGAGCCTCTGAAGCTGTACTGCGAGCAGGACCAGATGCCCATCTGCGTGGTGTGCGACCGCTCGCGCGAGCACCGTGGCCACAGCGTGCTGCCGCTGGAGGAGGCTGTGGAAGGCTTCAAGGTAGGGCCGGGCCGGCGGACAAAGAGGAGAGCCGGGGGCTTCCTGGTTTGCCGCCGAGAAAATGGCGAGCCGGACGTGGGGCCCACCGCCGTCATTTCCTCCCTGTCGGCTGCGGAGCCTCCGCGCTCAGACTCGGAAGGAGAACCTGTAGCTGGCGAGGCCAGAGGCGTCCCCACCCCCACCCCTTCTCCGAGCGCCCCCTGTTAACTGCCTCAACGCGTGCCGCAGCTGGGACGGCGCGAGGAGACCCTCCCTTGACAAAGGAGATGCACATGGAGCCATGTCCACTTCCATAGGCCTTGAACACCTCGAACTTGCTCTGGCCCAGGATATCAAACCAGACAGCCCCTGTTGGCTGGCTGAATTCACATCGACCGATGCCTATCACTTAATCTAAGCCCCCAGCGCTTCCCTGTAACCTGTTTTAGAACTTAATGGAAATGAACAGAGCTCTTTACTGCTTGAGTAAATCATTTAGCCACTCTCAGACTCGGGAGATAACTTATGAAGAGGAAGTGAACTCACAGGACCTGAAGAGGCCTTTGTTGAATAAACACTGGCACAGCTACACAGTAATTCGAAAATGTTACATATAAAGTAACTCTCAAGTGATAATGAGTCTGTTTTGAGGACTGCAGGGATATGTACCAACAGTTAGATTTGTTTAAATGTGAGTTCATCCAAATGTCAGTCACGTTTACAAAGCTGTATCATTTCACTCACTGGAAATAAAGTTGTAATTTAGTAATGCTTACCAGTTCTGTGCATGAGGAAAATAAATCATTTTTTTTCTGTATTCGTCTGAGGAATAGCTTACCTTTTGAGCCTCTTTACCCAGATGTCTCATAACCTGTGCAGAATGCTTCTAGGAACTGGTAGGTGGCTTGAGTTTAACAAATTTCTAAAACAGTTGTGCTGGACCCTGTGCTTTGGGCTCTTCCCAGGAATGGCACTGTGGTCTGAGGACAGAGTCCAGCCCGGCCTTGGCATCTGTAGTTTGGGTTCCCGTGTCATAAGCAGAGTAGCTATTTTGATGCTGAGATCTGCAAAATTCTGAATTGGCTGACTATTTACTTTCTTCAGGAGCAAATCCAGAATCGGCTGGACCACCTAAGAAGAGTGAAAGACTTGAAGAAGAGACGGAGGGCACAGGGGGAGCAGGCACGAGCTGAGCTCTTGGTAAGGGTCCAGATCTCCAGCCTGCAGAGAGGCATTGCATCAGGATAGCCTTGGCAAGGGTGTAATGAAAACTTCTAAGCAGAGCATTTCCCCTTGGTGTCTGTCATTCCTATCATTTAGCTCCATCCTGTCTCTGAGTGAGTGCGATCTTGACACCTCTTGCTTGAAAACAGGATGAAGAAACTTCTCAATGATCTTGTGTAGACTAAACTTAAACATACAATGTATCATATCAGCTTTGGGAGGATTATCCAGAGAGAAATACTTGTGCCAGTGTGTCAGTCACACTGCTTTGGATATACTCAGTAAATTGATCTTTAGCCTTAATTTTGTCTAAGGTTATATTGTATACTTTATACCTTTGAAAGACTTATCCAGGTTAAAAGAGGTATAAGGGGCCCTTGGAACAGTTGAATTCAAGTCAGATTTTAGCAAACTTTCTGAAAGTGGCCAGTAATAAGTATTTTTAGCTTTGTTAATTTACACAAGCTGAATCACAACACCTCAGTCATTGCATCTCGAAAACAGCCATGTCTAATACATAAATGAGTGGATTTTGGCTGGATTCAAGTAAAATCTTTCTTGACTGCTCTAGAGCCATTTTGCTGACCATTTGTTTATTCAGAAATAGTTTCACTATGCAGTCCAGGATGGTCTTGAACTCTCCATATTCCTGCCTTAGTCCCCCCAAGTGCTGGAATTATAGTATGCACTGCCACACTTGGTTTATAATCTTAGAACTCTAGGTTTTTTAGGATGTCTTAGATAGCCCCAGTTGATCTTAAGTTCATTATATAGTTAAGAGTGATCCTGAAGTTCCAGTCTTGCCTTGTCTGCCTTCCAAGTGCTAGGAATACAGGCATGGAGGAATTAGAAATGTAGGAAAGATAGACAAACCAATAGAAACATTGTATGGAGAGGAACCCATAAGCACCCCCTAAAAAATCAGGGCATGGATTACTTACTGAGACCAAGTAAACACATCCAGGAAACTTGTGCTTGCTCGATCATACCAGGTCATGTCCACAGAGTGCACACCTAACCCTGCCATTTCACTGTGATTGTTTCATGACTCCGCCTGCCAGGCAAGATGTTCATGGGCTCCAGTCATGTAGAACAATGCCTTTTCTTCCCACTTTATTGCCTGTGCCATTTGCTCAGCCCAGACAGACTGTCTAGTTCATGCTTACATGGCATTCTGCAAGACCTGTGCAAACATGGACTTTAGGAAGACAGTTGAGTTTCAGTGTCTTTACCCATCCGTGGATGAACCTGACCCTGATTTGACTGAGTCCCTTAAGATTAGAGACTGTTTATTAATTAAGATTTGAAGTAATTCAGTCCGTGGTCAGCACGTGTCTGTGTAGACTGGAAAGTGAGTGGGTGAGCGTAGTGTCTGTTTTCATGTAACTTGAAATGGTGAGATCTTTGGGTTAAGTCATGGGGGTTATTTTGAAGGATTCTAGCAGTGAGCCTTTCCTATTCTTACCTTTGCTTGTCATTTACAGAGCCTGACCCAGATGGAGAGGGAAAAAATTGTTTGGGAGTTTGAGCAGCTGTATCACTCTTTGAAGGAACATGAGTATCGCCTGTTGGCTCGCCTTGAGGAGCTAGACTTGGCCATCTATAATAGCATCAATGGTGCCATCACTCAGTTCTCCTGCAACATCTCCCACCTCAGTGGCCTGATTGCCCAACTGGAAGAGAAGCAGCAGCAGCCCACGAGGGAGCTCTTGCAGGTAACCAGGAGAGCGCTGCAGGGCAGCTTTTACCTTGTCAGGCAACATTCGTGATTCCTTTTTTTTTTAAATATTTATTTTATGTATGTGAATACACTGTAGCTGTCTTCAGACACACTAGAAGAGGGCATCGGATCTCTTTACAGATGGTTGTGAGCCACCATGTGGTTGCTGGGAATTGAACTCAGGACCTCTGGAAGAGCAGTCAGTGCTCTTAACCACTGAGCCATCTCTCCAGGGCGGCCCCCCCGTGTCCCTTTTAACTGCTAAAGTGTTAAGCATTTTGGAAGGAAAACCTGTATACTAGAAGTTGTGGTTGACACAACTCAGTTCTTCAGTTGTATTTCGTCATGGAAAAGGCAAAGAAAAACCTAGTCCTTGGGCCTTTCCTGCACTTCCCTCTACAGTCTTAGGGTCTCATTAATCTTATTTACTCAGAATAGATTATGTATAATAAAACATTTGAGCCACATGTCATTCAAAACCCTTTCATCATCCAGTAATTTTACTGTATACGCGCGTTTTAACAACAGCCAAAGACATTGTGTGGACAACAGGTACAGTTAGCCTGAATATAAATCACCTGTGCTAGCATAACTGAGGGAAGCCAAATGCTCTCCCAGGGTAAGAGCTACTGCTTGCCTGCCTTCCTGTCTTATCTTCCATGTTTAAGTACTATGGTGGGCACAGGAATTAAGTGATCAGTGAATGAGCTTTCTTTTATTGTGTTTTAGTGTGAAGTTCAGACAATAAGTAAACGGTTATCACACATGTTAATAATTGCCATTTGGAGGGATGGTGAGGCACCACAGTACTGAGCAAATTATGGCCTGCCATTAATTTCTGCTGCTGCTTGGACCTAAGTAGGTTTTTATTATTTTAAGATGTTTGGGAAAGGTGAGGAGAATGTTTTTCATCAAGGTGGAATTGTATGAAACTGAGAATAGGTGTCTATATGTTTTTATCATACATAATCATACTCATTCATACACATAACATCCATTACTGCTTTTCCACTACATCAGCAGTAGTGAGTGAGTGTGTGTATGTGTGTATTATGAAGCCTAAACTGTTTATTAGCTAATTCTTTAAGAAAAAGTTTACTAGCCTGTTTTAACAAGATAAGAGGAGATGACTTAGGTCTCAATAAGTGTCACTGTTTTATTGCTAGAGAGAGAAGGAAGGGAGGGTTTGAAAAGGGGACTGTTGACCTGTGAGTCAGAAGACCAGGGTGCTAGGAGTAGATGACAGTCTTGATGTGGTTGATGCTAAACAATATCAGAGCCAAAACCATTTGATTTAAAACTGTGGTCACCTTTGGTGACTTTATGTAAAACAGTCAAAGGAACCATGTTAGAGTTGAAAGTTAACCAGGTGGAGTGGATGGAAAGTGTCAGGGCAGAGGACCTGTTGGAAGATGGTGATGGGGAGTCAGGGTAGAGAACCGATTGGAGGATGGTGACAGAGTCAGGTGATGATGGAGAAGACTTAGAGATGTGAGAAAAATTTATTGCTATGTGAATCATGGAATTGGAGCTGGATGGTTGGAGTGTACAAAGATTCAATCAGGAGAAAAAGTCTGGCTATCCAAGTCTTTGGGAAAGCAAACTGCACAAAGGTCAGAAAAAAGGCAAAATGTACACTACCTACCTGTGTTTAATTTCTCAGTTTTGTGAGATAGTCTCACATAAGCCAGGTTGGCCTTGAACTTAGCTTCTACCTAATTTCCCAAGTGATAAAGTTGCAAGCTGTTGCTCGCTGTTTAAAACTTCATTGGAACTTTTAACCACTTGAGTTAGGTAGTGACAGCATCAGGAGGGAGGACCTGGTGTGTGGCTCATGCTCATCTCTCCAACATTTATGAGGCTGACTCTGAATTGCTATGAGTTCAAGGCCAACCTAGGCTACAGAGTAGCCCTGTCACTTGGAAAGTAGAGGTAGGAGGATCAGGGGTTTAAGCCTTATTGGGCCACATTAGACCTTGTCTAAGGAAGAAAAAAGAATAATCTGTGAGATAACTCACAAAACTCACAAAAGAGACAAGCTGCAGAAACATAAAATTGGCCCATGAATGTAAGCAATACACCAGCATTTACAAAAGGAGGGTACGCCAACTAAAACTACACTGTGTCCCATATCAGAAGAGCAAAGCATTCTGGAGGTCATTAGATCTGCTGGTGGGAATCAGAGTTGTCAGACTAAGTATGAAAATACATAGCAAAATTATTGCTTCAACATTATGTCTGTGTGCGCACGCGCACTCGTGTTATTGTCTGTGATTGCAAACAATCTAACTTCAATCAAACCTGAAAGATTGATTTAGTCAGATAAACACTCTCCCCACTGAATATAAAAAAGAAAGGTAACTAGTAGAGGCCTGAAGTTGTGCTGCATACCCATAGTGCCAGCGTTCTATAGGCAGAGGTAGGGGAATCAATGCGGTATTGAGTCTAGCCTGGTTTGCATAGCCAGTTTCAGGCCAGCCAGGGCTAAACATAGTAATGGTATAGTGATGTTCTGTCTCAAGAGGACCTGTAAACTAGTGAGTGGCTTCTAATATGCATGGCTTAGTGGGAAAAAGCAAAATAGAAAATAAGTGTGGGACTAGAACTATAGCTCAATTGTTGAGTGTTTCCTGCTCTTCTAGGAGACATGAAGTCAGTTCTTAGCACTCGGATGAGCTGGCTATAGCTGCCTACACCTAACTCCAGGAGATCCACTGAGTTGTTCTAAGCTCTCTGTGCAGACAACACACACACACACACACACACACACACACACACACACACACACACACACACACAAAATAAAATTTTAAAATGATAATTGAGACTTTGTAGAGGAAAAGAGGTTGGAGAGTACATGTATGAGCCAGTTTTGCAGATGAAACAAAATTATAAGACAAAGAGATAGGAGGGGGCAGGAAAGAGAAGGAAATTGAAAATTAGGCACGTACAACATTAAGGGTAGTAAACGGAGAAAGAGTAAACAGGAGTTTGTTGCAAGCGTGGCTGTTCTGTATGTATATTTGTGGTTAACTCACTTTGCTCTAAGTACACTGCACAGACAGGTATCTGAGGCCCAAGAGTAGAATGAATGCCTGAGTTAGTAAATCCTTACTTCCTCTGCCTGATTTCTAGGTCCTTGAGGTTGAATTATGTCCTAATTGATCTTGTCTGTAGAGTCCCCAAGATGGCTGGGTTTTCAGTGAACACTAGGAAGAAAGCTCAAATTTCTCATATCATCTCATGGTTTCCCTTTTCTCTTTCTTGTAGGACATTGGAGACACTCTGAGCAGGTACAGTTTTCTGCCCTTATGATGTAAACTAAGACTGTCTGAGCTCATATCTGTAAGTCCCCATTGGAGACTAGCCTGGGAAGTAGATGGCTGACTGAGTCTGTACCCGAATGGAGTCTATCCTTCAGACAACTAAAGGAAACTTAGCTCCTCAGTGGAACTTTATAACATGATTGAGCCTAATGAAGGACACCTTTAGTTCATCGCTTAGGAGGCAGAGGCAGGCAGATCTCTCTAGAGGTTGGGACTAGCCTGGTCTATGTAGTGAGCTTCAGAATAGCCAGGGCTACAGAGAAACCCTAAACCCTGTCTCGAAAACAAAATAAAACAAAACAAAAACACACTTTGGAACTTTTTGACAATTTGGTGCTGGGTGTGAGAGTTCACTCGTGAGGGTGCTAGAGTCTTTCCCACTTTGTTACCTTACTCTGTAATAGGGCATATACAGCCTAAGGCATGACCAGCTTGGTGTTAAATTGTCAATGGGTCATATGGATTCCAGCTGTAGTCACTTCTCTACTGTGCCATCTAATGGAATGTGAGCATAGTTCAGTGGTGTGACATGCGTTTCCCATTAAAGGGCTAGGGTTTGATTGTCAGCATCAGAAATGAAAGGAAGAGAGGAAAGAGAGGTCAAACCAGAAAGGAAAAATTTGGAGCAGGCTAGAATGTGAGACAATTTAGATACAGCTGCAAGTTAGATATTCGGGCTTCGGAAAGATGGTGTTTAATGTGAGAGTACCTACAGGGGGGAGACTAATGCTGAGGGAGCTGGGTTTGGAAGAAAATTAAAACACTACAAAGGGAAGTAGTTTGTGTTGGCTGGGACATGTATGCAGATAACTGGTCCTCATAGCTACTGGGTTGGAGAGGAACTGGAAGTTGTAACATTCCCAGTCATGTGCCCAGGAAAGTAAGACCTGTGTGTGCTAGATGTGGATGTTTTGTCTTGAGACAAGCTTTTTTTTCTGACAGGCTGGTCTTCGATTCTGATCCTCCTGCCCTGGTCTTTTACACTGAAATTACAGACATGAGCCTGTCATGACCAGTTTTGTCCTGTCTTTGTTTTTCCTCTTCTTCAGTACTAGGTATTTAATGCAGGGCCATTCACAAGCCAGGAATGCACTCTACAACTAATCCATATCCCCCACTCTATTTTCTGGATTTTGATGCAGAGCTCAGATGGCAAGCCATCAACCTTACAAGGGGGTCACTATCTCAAACCCTAGAAATTTGTAAAGATTAGGCTTGGGGACCACAGAAATATAGCTTAGCAGTTAAGAGCTCTTGCTACTGGAGTTTGTTTCACACCACCTAACTGTAAGTTACCTATAATTCCAGGTCCAAGGGATTCCTTTTCTAGATAGGCATTCAAGTATAAGGCACACATGTAGGCACGTACACATCATCACTCTGTAGACCAGGCTAGCCTGCTGAGTGCTGGGATTAAAGGCATATACCACCATCACCCATTAAAATTTAAAAAAAAAAAAAATAGGTTTGGCTCTATGAGTTCTGAGGTCAAAAGTTTCATTGACAAGAGACTTAAGCATAATAAAATTTTTTATAAGAAATGTGTAGTTAAATAGTTCTGTGGCTGGTATGGTGTCAAGTAATCTTTTCAAAGACTGATTTCTTCCCATTGTGCCAAAATGTAGTCATCGTTTAGACCAAGAAAACTTTTGACAGCTAAACTGTCAATAAGGTCTATGCAGATTTAAAGAATTTTTGTGTGTGTGTGTGTGTGTGTGTGTGTGTGTGTGTGTGTGTGTGTGTGTGTGTAGAGGAAAGTCGTAAAAGTTAGTGGAAGCTAATTGTAAAGACTGCCTACTTGTATTGGACGATTAGCTGGGACCTGGCCCCCCTGGTCCTCAAAACATTGTTGAGGGGGAGGCTGTATTGTCAGTATCTATATATTTGTTTTTATTTTAGGGCTGAAAGAATCAGGATCCCTGAGCCCTGGATCACACCTCCAGATCTACAAGAGAAAATCCATATTTTTGCCCAAAAATGTCTGTTTTTGACAGAAAGTCTAAAACAGTTCACAGGTAATATGAGGAAAGGAAATGGGTTTATTATATTCTGGATGTGTGGCTATCATTGTCATCTGATGCATTTTCCAACCAGTTAGAGAAATATAAACCGAATCTCTTTTTTTGCTTTTAGAAAAAATGCAGTCAGATATGGAGAAGATCCAAGGTAAATTTACTTATTTACTGAGCTCTTGATATTTCAAATGTCTTGGAAAGAAGCTGAATATATAGAGTCCAGGGGGGTCAGCAAGATGGCTCAGTATGTGAAGTCACTCACTGGGCAAACCTGACGACCTGAGTCTGATACTTGGAACCTACATAAAGGTGTAAGGAGAGAACAGACTATGTGTGCAATGAGATTTGTGATGCCACACACAAACATATGCTTCCCTACTTGAGACATGGTTGCTCTAGCTTGGGTTTGGTTGAGACAGTCATAATGTAAAGCCCAGTCTAGCCTTTACTTAGTGGTCTTCTGGCTCAGACCTTCAGGTGTGGCGTCATATCCATACTCCTCAGCTACATTTAGGTCATTGGCTAGTAACCGGAAGTGGCTTTCTTTGATCTGATTCTTGTTTCTCTTCCTCTTCCTTTGCCACTTCAAAGACTTATGTGAAATCCTTGGCCAGCTAGAAATCCCACATAAATTAATGATGGCAGTGGGTGTCATTTGAGCCACCCAGCCTCTACAGCAAAGATGGTTCGTACAAGATAAGAGTTATATATATATATATATATGTCATGCATTTGAACTTTTTGCCTTTGCAGAATTCAGTGGCTCTCTGGAGGGTGGAATTCTTGAACTTGGCTCGGTCTGATACCATGTTTTACAAAGTTCACACATGTTATCTGTATAGCCAAGGTTCCCAAACCCCCAACCCTAAAAATCCTTGCATGTGCAAAGCATAGAAGTGCATGCTTGTAAACCTAGTACTTTACAGCTGATCAGCGATGACGGCCATGAGTTCAAAGCCAGCCCAGGCCATATAGTGAGTTTCAGGGCAGCCTGAGTTACATAGTAAGACTATCTTTTTAAAAGAGAAAGAATTCCTGGGCAGATAAGCAGATATGGAGTCATAGTGTCAAATGAAGAAATCAGTACCCAGTTGACACAGGTGTTCCGAAATACTAGTGGATTCCAGTGCTTTGTGGGGGTTTTTTTGTTTGTTTTGGTTTTTTGTTTGTTTGTTTGTTTAACCAAATTGCATTTACTTAACATGTTTCCTAGAAAGACACACAGTCAGTAACTTTTCTTTCTTGTCTTTCAGAGTTGAGAGAGGCTCAATTATACTCAGGTAGGTGCTAGAAGACAAACCATGTTGAAGAGTGGATTAAAAGCCCTGTGAGCCTAAGTACTATTATATGTCCTTTGAGACTGCCTCAGTTTGAATCCTTTAGTTGCATATGTACAGATATACAGCCAGAGCCCAGTTGTGGGGACCAGAGGCAGGGATATCAGCAGGTTAAGGCCAGTTTTTGCTATGTAGTTAATTTGCATAGATTCTATCTCAAAAGATTAAAGGGAAAGCTTGAGTAGAGTAGATGTTCAAGGCAAAATCTCAGAAGAAATACAAGCATGATTTGAAAGGTAATATTAAGCTTTCAAATTCAGGAATTAGACATACATGAGGAAGCTTTAAATGTCGTCTATGAAGGAGATTGAGCCTTAGACGCAAGAAAAGGAATGGGGAATAAAACTATTACTTTCACTGTTATCTACACAGAGGCCATTAGCTAATCTAAATAACTTTTTAAGTTCTGAGACAGGTTCTTGCTATATAACACTGGCCATTTGCTATATAACACTGGCCATGCAACATAGGCTGGTCTGGAACCCCAGAAGATAGTCCTACCTCACTCTCCCATGTGTGTCACCATGCTTGGTTCCAACAGTAATTTTTTAAATATGCAGTTGACTGTGTTTGATCATATAATGATCACCTTTGGTGGGCATCTCTCACTGTGTTCTGGGGAAGTAGGTGAAATGGCAGGTGGTCTTGAGTGAGTTCTGGCTTTCAGCTGACTTCCCCCTTTGCTTCTACAGTTGACGTGACCCTGGACCCAGACACAGCCTATCCCAGCCTGATTCTTTCAGATAATCTTCGGCAAGTACGGTACAGTTACCTCCAGCAGGATCTTCCAGACAACCCTGAGCGGTTCAATCTGTTTCCCTGTGTCTTGGGCTCTCCGTGTTTCATCGCTGGGAGACATTACTGGGAGGTAGAGGTGGGCGATAAAGCCAAGTGGACCATAGGTGTCTGTGAAGACTCAGTGTGCAGAAAAGGTGGGGTGACCTCAGCCCCCCAGAATGGATTCTGGGCAGTGTCATTGTGGTATGGGAAAGAATATTGGGCTCTTACATCCCCGATGACTGCACTCCCCCTGCGGACCCCTCTCCAGAGGGTAGGGATTTTCTTGGACTATGATGCTGGTGAGGTTTCCTTCTACAATGTGACAGAGAGATGCCATACCTTTACTTTCTCTCATGCTACCTTCTGTGGGCCAGTCCGGCCCTACTTCAGCCTAAGTTACTCGGGAGGGAAGAGTGCGGCTCCTTTGATCATCTGCCCTATGAGTGGGATTGATGGGTTTTCTGGCCATGTTGGGAATCATGGTCATTCCATGGAGACCTCTCCTTGAGGAAGTGAACTTAGACCACAAGTGCTGTTGCCTGTAGTCCTGCCCCAGGCACAAGGGATCTTGTTGTCTTGTTGATTCCTGTCTATCCAGCGGGGTGTCCTTACCTTCCATGCCCTACAGTGAGAGACAAGATGTCCATCCACGATCTCTACTCACTTTCCCTTCCCTTGCAGATTGTGAGATGTAACAAAAAGTATTGCTATTTCCCAGAAATAAAAACCAGATTTCTCCTCTTGTGTTTCACACTTTTTGTTTTTGTTTCACACGTTACTGAAGTACATAATATGGATAGGATTTGAGTTTGGAGAACCACTTTCCAGATTCCTGGCCTGGCTTCTCTCAGTGTGGCTCACAGTATGGAAGTAGAAGCCAAATAAAACCTTTCCTCCCAAGGTGCTTTGGTTAGTGCTTACATAGCAATAGAGAAACAACTTAAAAAATTGGTACCAGATTCATGAGCTATTGCTATGATAGACCTAACCATGTTTTGGAAAAGATTATGGAAGTATTTGTAACTTTGGTTTGGAAAATAAGAGTGTTGAGAGGAATACAGATGTAAAAGGCCTGCACTATTGAGGTGAAATCTTCTGGGAAGTGTTTCCTCAGGGTCAGTACAAGCAGTGGTCCAGAGAGGGCCAAGACTGCATCTTGGTCCTGAGCTATTAAAAAGCAATCCAATAAGCAGTGGTCCTCTCGTAATCCTTCAGTTCCTGCCTCCAGGTTCCAGCCCTGAGCGCCTGCCTGATACCACTCAATAATGAACTGTGATGTGGAAGTGGATCCAAATAAACCCTTTCCTCCCCAAGATGCTTTTTGGTCAATTTTACTATGACAGTAGAGAAGAGAGGTGTTTCTGGACCATGTCTCCTTTCTAGGAACCCAGGATGGAATCAGACTGTTGAAATGACATACACCCCTTTTAGTTTTTCTTTCATGAACTTAGTTTACTAACCCTGTAAATATGGCCTAGTTTGGGTTACAAGTACTTGACATTATTAGTGAAAAATGACCCTACCTATGTAGTGGCATAAATTTTAACCAGTGTCTCTGGGTTACAATTATTTTTACATTGATAGTGAAAAATGTCCCTGCCTATGTAGTGACAAATTTTAACCAGTGTGTCTGCCTCAGTGACTCTTTGCTCCCTTCATTCTGTTAAAAGGTCTATCTTGGTTTTAAGTGCATATTATCTAAGCTTATCCCTGGAGTGTTTGCCAGCTGGAGGTGTTGAGGTAGTGTTCCAGGCCCTCACTGTATCCTTTTGGGGGCGGGGTGCCATTAGGGGCAACTCCAGTCCATGGTCTTCGGAGCCAGAAGCTAAAATCCCTGAGCAAGCCCTACCATGGTTCTTATCCCTGCTTCCTTTTGGGACGTGTCTTTCTTTGTTTACTACTCCAGTTGGTGCTTCAAGCTGGGAGAATGGAGCCTAAAAATGAGGTGGACTAACGTCTCACTGCAATAACCAACTTTATTTTGAGCATCAGACAATTTATAATTTTAAGGGTTTAGGAAGGTTTACATTGAGTACAATCTTAAGGACAAGCCATACGTGGCAAGAAACATCCTTTTCCTATACAGGCATTTAAACAGATAATAATAACCAGTTGTAATGAATAATCTCTAAACCTGGGAGGAATATGGAAACATTCTAAGTCCATGTTTTTTGAAGAAACTGAGGTTACAAGACTCGTCTTGTTTTCTTGGCATTTTCTCACAAGCACTCAGTTCCCCTAGCATGACTCAATTCCAACACTACGTTTAAAAATAAAGTGAATAGGTATGTTTGTATTGCTGTTCTATTTTGGGTCTTGGGTAAGAGGTGGTGGTAGTGGCTATTGATTTTTCAGTGTGGGGCCATAATCTCTGACGTAATAGCCAGCACCCGGTCACTAATGCTCAGAAGCTACTTTGCCTTGTGCCTGGCCTATACCTATTGTGTTGACTGATCTCCTAATTTCACTGAGAAATATTTTCAGGCCTGTGTGGGTTATTACTAGTGTGAGGTTTTGTTCTTGAGACAGAATCTCTTGGAACCTACACTGGCTTCACACTTGGTGTGATCTTCCCAACTTGGTCCTTTGGGTGCTGGGATTTGCAGGGAGAAGCCACAAGCTGAGCTGAGTGTTTTTAAATTGTCTCTGAAATAATGCAGCCCTGAGTGGAATAGATCAGAGTTCTCAAACATGCTTCCCAGAAAAACAACCAGCCCAAGTTTGTGGGTGATGTCACCATGTGCTGCAGAAAATTAGGTGTCCCCGTGTTACCGAGGACTGTTGAAGGAAGAGAGACACTTAGGGCCTTGCAACAGGGAGTTCCAGCCTCTATGGGCTGAATCTTTGAACAGCCACACTAAAGTATATTTATGGGTTGTTCATGAAAGTTGTTTTTGGGTAAAGGTCCTAATCTAATCAACACAGCTCCTGATGGGAAGCATCACACCTCTGCAACTTTAGTCCTTATTGTACACTGTTCAAAGTACTCAACAATGAAAGACATCCTAAGTGTTCCACAACCATCTTGTGACCACAGTCACATGCAAAGGCTGTGAAGCTCCTTCAGAAAAACAACTCTAGATGTACACCTAGAAAACAACTTCATTCTAATGTCTACCCTAGATAGAATGATTCTAGATTTCCTGCTACAGTGAGGCTGAGAAAAAGTCTCAGGAGTTTAGGTCTTTGCTTCTGTATGTCCTCAGAATATTAGATTGTTTAGCTACGTACACATTAAAATATACTCATTCCTAGTCTAGCATTGGGCTCTCATGGCTGAAGGCCATTAGTAAATGTGTCCTAACAAATGAACTACGTCCCAACTCTTCATCTGCTTCTTAGGAAATATCCCAGGTGGCTTTCCCAGTGCAGGATTAGCTTCTACAGATGTATAAATGCTTGTCCTCTTACCTCTACATATGCATCATGGTATGTAACGGAGAGCACGTGCACACCACACAAATAGATATTTTCATAGGAGGTGAAATTTAATGTTGAGTGAAAAAGATATCAGTTAAGTTTATGAACAAAGGGGTTGCCATTACTTGAGTGTGTGGGAAGATGACCAAGAGAAAGCAGCCAAGAGCTGGTGTTTGCTTTTCATGGTAGTGGGTTCATGAGTACTTAAGATTTCAACTGTAAAAAGTCCTATTTTGAATAGGATAAACAGCCCTCAAACTGAGCTGGAGAGATGATGCAGCAGTTAAGAATTGATGTATGGGGTTGGGATTTAGCTCAGTGGTAGAGCGCTTGCCTAGGAAGCGCAAGGCCCTGGGTTCGGTCCCCAGCTCCGAAAAAAAGAACCAAAAAAAAAAAAAAGAATTGATGTACAAGACCCTGGTTTGGTTCTCAGTATTGAAATCTGATTCCATTTTATGATCTTCACAGATACCAGGCACAGAAGTGGTTTACATATATACATATGTATAAGCAAAATCCTTCATTTTTTTTTTTTTTTTTTTTTTTTTTTAAAATCTAAGTAAGGGTTGGGGATTTAGCACAGTGGTAGAGCGCTTGCCTAGCAAGCGCAAGGCCCTGGGTTCGGTCCCCAGCTCCGAAAAAAAAAAGAACTCACTCAGGCAGACTGCCCCTGCTTCATTCCCAAGTGCTGGAATTAAAGGCATGCAGCCATAAACTACTATCTTTTCATTCACTGAATCAAAATATGAGCTCTTAAGGCAGACATGAGGATCAGTAAGATTCTTTAGGCTCCTGGTCCTTGAAGGATCTATTTAATTATATAATTATATACTAGGGTTAGCACTCTTAATATCCCCCTCCCATCTCCCTATGTATACACCAATTTCATTATAGATGGTCATGAGCCACCATTTGGTTGCTAGGACCTCTGGCTCTCAGGAAGAGTAGCAGTGCTCTTATCCTCTGAGCCGTCTCTTCTGCACATACCTTGGACTGCTCATTTTCTCCTGATACAGTACCTATACAAGACACTCAGGTGATAAAGGGAAACTAAACAAGGAAAAACCTGGTGCTCAATACATTTAGAATAGAGGATATGCATGATAATTCTCAACCATTTAGTATGGAATTAAGGACAAAGAGCTGCCAAATAACTAATGAAAGTTGTTACTACATTTTATCTGAAGTCCACACCAAAGGATATGTATAAAGAAATTACCTCCCCGACTGCCCCCACTCCAATAAAAACCTATTGTGCCTAAGTGGTGTCTAGTGTGCCAAGGATGCTGTTGCCTTTCAGTGAAAGACAAGGGCTCTTTGGCTCATATATGTAGTTAGCCAGTTTTGGGTGCTGCAGTTGAACCTGAAGACACAAGATAACTTCTGTCCTTGAGGAAGTTAAGGTCAATTAACGGTAAGGGATAAATGAGGGCATCTAAAGAATGGGAATAAATGAAACATCACTCCTGGTGGCCTTTGTTTACAGTATAGTAACCAGTGGAAGCTAAATGAGAGGTCAACACACTATCCTTCCTGTACCCTTCTACCTCCTGCTGTACTCTTATCAAACCCAGAACCCAAATCATGCAAAGCAAGGCTTCATCACCATTGTGCTTTTCCCCAAGGACATGAGACTGGTATCCATAGCTCAGTCCAGGAATAAACTGTGCTGTTTAAATTATTAAACCCTGGTCCTTTGCCTAACCCAAATTTTCCTCCTGTCTGAGGGCTCTCTGAAAAATAGTGAGAAATCACAAACTGGTGGGACTGTTATTGAGGAATTGACTCTACTGGGTTGTATTCAAGGTGTGTGGACACACTGACACTATTGTTCTGCTTCAGTTTAACTTATGGTTTCTGTGATTAAAATAATACCCCAACAAAAGCAACTTTGGAGAGAATGAATTTATTCTCACACAGTCCATCAGAGCAGGAGAGTGTGGCAGGGACTTGAAGCAGCTAGTCACACCCACAGCCAAAAGCAGAGAAAATTTATGCATGCTTGCCAGTGCTCTGCTGGCCTTTGCCTTTTTACTCAGTCCATGGCACAGACCATGAAAAGATGCTGACCTCAGCAAGGATAGATCTCCCCACTTCAACCCAAATCAAAATTTCTCAATAGGGCTGGAGAGATGACCCAGTACTCTCACTTCAGCTCATAGCCACATAATTTCTGTTCAACGGAATCCAGTGCCTTTGGGCACCAGCACATATGACACATAAACAATAATGGCGGCAAAACCCCATACACAGAATGAAAAAGAAAAGTTCTTCACAGGCCAATCTAAACCAAACCATTCCTTAATGACACTCTTTTCCTGGGTGATTCTAGATTTTGCTAAGTTGACAAAACCAAACATGTTCTGTGTTACTTTTCATTTTCTGTATTGAAGTGTAAATTTACTCAGATCTGCCTTCTGTGGGGTTAATTTTATACTCCAAGTTTGAAATGGAGTAGGGTATATGAAGGTATATACATAGGGTGTTTTCATGTCTCTTATAGCATATACAGTAAAGCCTGGCACCTTCTCTCAGTGTCAACAATCACCAGTTCATGTTGAATCCCATTTTGAATTTCCCTTCATCTTTGTTTCAAACTTCCCATCATACCTCAAAGAAAATTCTGGACATAATATGGGAAATTCGGGTAATTTATGAGTTTCTTTATAAAGGTCACATGGATTTCAGGGTGGGATCAGTACTGAGTTCTTTCTTACCAGTGCAAGAAATTTGGTTTAGTTTCCATAATTCATTATGGGACAGGGAAGAGAATTAAGGCTTGGAGGTTTGTTGGTTTTCTGAGAGAGTCCTGATAGATAGATAGATAGATAGATAGATAGATAGATAGATAGATAGATAGATAGATAGATAGAGATGTATGGTGTTGCTGAACTGCCTATGTAGCCTAGATTGATAGTGAATCCCTGACCCTCCTGCCTCCGCCTTAGTGATTACAACTGTGTGCCCAGTTTTTTTCATTTTTAACTGATGCAGTCACCTGTCAGTGTTTTCTTTTTTTCTTTCTTTCTTTCTTTTTTTTTTTCTGGTCTCTACCACTTCTTCCAGTAATCTGCTGGCCTTTTCAAATCCCCTCTTGTAGAAAATGCTTTCATTAAAATGTACAATTGGGGGCTGGAGAGATGGTTCAGCAGTTAAGACCACTTCCTGCTTGCTCTTGCAAAGGGTCAGAGTTCAGCTTCACCAGTTCACAAATGTCTGTGACTCTGGCCTTCACGAGCACCCACACACATGGCATACACTCAACACACATACATACACAAAACATACAACACACACACATACACAAAAATAGAAAATAAATCTTAAAAAAAAAAACTAATGTAGGATTGCCGGGGATGGGGACTGAGGAGAGGCAAGTTAAAACTAAGGATTTATGAAAATCCTTATGAAGCTTGCTACTTTGTAAGCTAACTAAAATATGATTTTTTAAAAAGGGAGTTTGAACACAGTACCCTGTATGAGTAGAAAATGCTTCCTCCAAAAGATATGTTATTGAGTGAAAATCTCAGTTATGTTTTGAGGAAGACCTTAGGCCGCAAGCCCACAGGCTGTTGCTCTCCCTCTTGGTTGCCCACCATAACGAGGCACTGTTGCTGAGACACGGCAGACTTGGGTTTCGGAATAAAGAGAGCTCAAGCCCACACCCACAGCAAGTGCCAGGTTAGCTAAGGCTTACAGGAGGAGCACTCAAAAATGAGAGACATGATGCTTCGCCTGAGCTTTTCTTTTGTAACCTTACAGATCTTTTGTTTTCACATTATGGTTTCCAGATTTGTGGACTCCAGCAGCAACATATACATGCAAGCAAAGCATCTATACACATGCATACAATAAGATTTTTAAAAATAAAAGCTTAGAAAGCAATTTACTGAGCAAGTATAAAAGTCCAATGTAAATGCTAAACCTTATAAATCTATTTTAAAGTCCAGTTTTATGTGTTAAAATATTTTGGTTTCTCTCTCTCTTTTTTTAAAAACAATAATCCCTAAGTTTCTTGTTTAATCCTAGCATTCTTTCTTGGTCAGTTTTAGACTAGACGAGTTTTTTCTTTTTTTGGTCAGTATCAATTAAAAATCGATAAACTTTGATCTTGTGATTTCCCTTCTAAAAATGTAAGGGAGTTGAATACTGCCTCATTTACTGTTCTGATATTGTGACGAGGCATCAAGACCGAGGCCTCTTATAAAAAAATATGTATTGAGGCGTACAGTTCTATAGAATCAGAGTCCATGATCATCGTGGCCAGGAGCATGGCAGTAGGTATTCACTGCAGCAGTAACTAAGAGCTTGTGCCTTTGTCTGCACTGTGCAGGCGTGGGTGGGGGGTGGGGGGGTGGAGCGCAGGCTGGGAATGGCACAGACTTTTGAAACTTTCAACTCAACCCCAGTAACACACCTCTTCCAACAAGGTCACACCCGCTAATGGTTCCTAAATAGTTTGAGCAATCAAGGACCAAGCATTCGAATGTATGAGCCTACAGGGGGCATTCGGGGCCAACTGACAAGATTCCTTCCTTTAGTTGTTAAAATGTTTGCAAAAGAGTATTTGACTACTTAGAACAATGACTCTAAACTTCCTAATGCTGTGATCCTTTAATGCAGTGACTCCCAACCATAAAATTATTTTCATTGTTACTTCATAACTAATTTTTCTACTGTTTTGAATCATAGTGTAAATATTTTTGAAGACAGAGGGTTTCCAAAGGAATTGAGAGCCACAGGTTGAGAACCACAGACTTAGAATGCATGTGTGTTTGCATTACGTTGCTTTGATAGCAAATGGATAATGTGAGCCCTACACATGACCGTTTGGAGATTTTATTTTTTGTTTGTTTGTTTTTGCAAGGATTCACATTATTATGGGAAATGTTAGCAGCAGTTATAGTTCACATATACACAAAAATAGAAAATAAATCTTAAAAAAAAAAACAAAAACAAAAACTAATGTAGGATTGCCGGGTATGGGGACCGAGGAGAGGCAAGTATGGAACAGGTTAAACAAAACTAAAGATTTATGAAAGCTTGCTACTTTGTAAGCTAATTAAAATATAACTTTAGGGCTGGAGAGTTGGCTCACTGGTTAAGAGCACTGACTGCTCTTCCAGATGGTCCTGAGTTCAAGTCCCAGTAACCATGTGGTGGCTCACAACCATCTTGTAATGGGACAGCTACAGTGTACTTATATATAATAAATGTTTAAAAAAAATATGATTTTAATGAGATGAGACTGCAGGCGATTTTCAGTTTTGACTTTTTTCCTATTTTCTACCATTCATATGGACTTCGCAATTAGAAAAAAAAACGA
The DNA here is from genome assembly GCF_011064425.1 of Rattus rattus. Taxonomy (NCBI): domain Eukaryota; kingdom Metazoa; phylum Chordata; class Mammalia; order Rodentia; family Muridae; genus Rattus; species Rattus rattus. Next base: position 41,385,044 of record NC_046167.1, read on the forward strand.
TTACAAGAAGTACCTTAATTATAATCATTAATTATAATGACGCCTTGTTGGGCTTCACTTCCTGTATAACTTTCTTTCCAAAGAGCAACAGCTTGTGAAAGAAAATACAACAGATCTCGTATGTTGGAGAGAGGCTCATTATTCACTAGACTCTCGACTTTTTTTCTAATCATTTAAAATAGATTTTGAAAACAAGAGTCTGGAAAGCTAAGATAAGGCATACTAAGACAACAGTATTCTCTTCGTACAAAGACAAAGACTTAATCTTTGCAGGTGAAAAAAAGGTCTTCGTGCTAATAAAAATATGTAAAATTCTATCGGTACAAAGTTGATTAAAATTTGCAAGTATGTGTGTCTACTGTCTGCCCTTAGCCCCAGATAATACCACAGTTCAAATACTGAACGTTCACTGCTCTGCCCTGAGTGGCACTTGACCCTTAAATGTCGCTTTCATACAGCGCCTCTGACCTATATAGGGGAATTCTGAGGGCCAGAGACACAAAAGCAGAGACCAGGGCTGCTGACCCTGTTTTTCGTCTTTCCTCACAATCTGAGCGAACCAGACAGATGGAGAGCACAGACGCTCTGTCTTCAAAACATTTGCATCCAGTTTTATGCACGGACATTTCCTTCCTTCTTTTTCTTTGGCGAAATATTCTTCCATTTCACTCCACAGGTGTCCATATTTTGTTAGCGTTTCCAACAAATTTCGATATCGCTACCTCAGCTAGAGCGCTAGAGCGCTAGAGCGCTAGAGCGATCTCTATATGAGGAAAATATCTGCAAGCTCCATTCGTGTGTCAGGATGGCCGAGTGGTCTAAGGCGCCAGACTCAAGCTTCGCTTCCCTATCTGGGGATTCTGGTCTCCGTATGGAGGCGTGGGTTCGAATCCCACTTCTGACACAACTTTGTTTTTGTTTTTTTTTTCGCCCCAGTATCGAAAGATATGTACCGATTTGATCTTTTATTAAAGAAATATCGAACCACATATTCTTAAAAATTGATTTTGAAAATTTTCTAATAGGAGCAGCCGACACTGACCATAGAAGCGGAAGCACGGCTGTGGTTTTGAGGACGTGCGATTTCGCTCTGCCGTGCTGTCAGTCTGCCTGCGGAAACGACCGCGGACCCTGAAGAAAACTGAGCGGCGAGTCCTGGAGGTCTGGTCACCGGATATCGCCTACCCCGCACGGTTGGCCACGCGCCTGGCCCACAACGAGTGCCGCAACCCTGAAGCTCTGTGGCCTCCATAGCGCCTCCTTCCAGGCCGCCGCATAAATAATCATTTCACCGCCTTAGTCCAAACTCCTTCCTGGTGTGCTAACAGCTTGCTGCATTTTAGGCAGTGCTTTTGAAAGAATTAAAAATACAGCCAAAAAGTCAGAAGTTTAAAAATGCTATCTCACCCCTAAGAAGCCCTAAATACCTCAAATTCCCTGCTCTCTACCTGTAAAAGTTAGGTAAAACGTCACATTTCTTGAGCCTGCTGTCCCAGGAACTAGATAAAAGGACTTAAGATAAGGCCCTAGTAAAGATAACAGAAAGCTTCTCCCAGGAACTAGCTGACCATAAAGTTAGATTACAATCTTAAAAGCAATCTTGAGAGACAGGGAGCTTCTCCTTGTGACTTTTCACTGGTATTCTCCACATTTTCCGATGACGCCATCCCTGCCCCCCTTGGGTTGTGGCTTCTTCCTTTAAATACCCCTTCTTCCGGCTACTGGGGGTTGAACTCCTGTGCCCCTGCGTGGGATATGAGTCTCAACCCCAGTGCACTGGTTCCTATTGATAAACCTCATGTGATTACAGCAAGTCTTGTGTGAGTTCTTGGGGGATCGCATCATTCCGAGACTTGAGTGAGGGTCTCCCCACTCTGGGGGTCTTTCATTTTCTCTACAAGCACCTAGGTCATCAGCTATTTGGTGGGTTTTGCTGTTGGTTGGGTTTGGTTTGACCAAACACGAAGTCCAACAATACATACTGTTTGTTTTCTGTTATATTTTCACTCAATATTTGTTGGCTCCTAAGTTGAACATTTATTTCGTTTTTCCTCATAAGGAGCTATATTGTAAACCAGTAGAATGAATACAGCCTGTTTTGTCACTGTTATAGAACATTCAATAAAAATAGAAAATTTCTGGAAATTCGTTCCATTTGCCTTACAAAAGTTCTTGCTATTTCCTTCATTGTCTTTCCTTCCCTCTTTCCCTCCTTTCTTTCTCCCTACCTTTCCCTTCCAGCCCTATTGACTTTGGAATCCTGTGTGATCTGCATACTTTGCCTCCAAAAAAAAAATTTTTTTTTTCAAGAAAAAGAAACAAACAGATCACGCAAAAGAAAGATCTTAAATTCCTTTCAGAATCCCTTTTAGAGTACATGGTTTCTTTTCTAGTGCCGATCTTATATGTATGGATTTATTCTATTTTCTTAAATGCTCATATTCCTAGAACAGGACCTGATTACCTTCAGGAGAGCTTCCACAATGTTTGTAGCAACACCCCAACCTCCCACTTTGAAAAGTGAAATATTTTCAAGTGGTGAAGTGGTTGTGGAGGGTGATGCCTGTTTTTACATCTCATTTCTTCAGATACTTCCCCAAACGCCATCATACCCCAATGTTAGCTCCCAGATTAAAAAGCAAGCAAGCAAACAACAAGAACAACAACAAAAACATTATGTCAGAATTTATTTCATAGCAACTCACAAGCTCAGTGGGTTTATTAGCTGAAGTATACAAAGTAATTCTGATTTTCCTTTCTAAATGAAAAACATGTCCCTTGCTTTACAGAGAATAAAAGATAATTTATTCTTGAGCCAAATATGAGTGACTAGGGCTAAAGAACATGGATTCAGGTGAATTTATATATATAGGACATAGAAAGTAATAAAGTAAAAACTAATAAATTAAGACATTTACTAAATTATACTGGTGGGAGCATCAGGTAGTCAGTCAGCTTATAGCAAAGCAGGGAATCTGCTCTAGGTTTCAGGTGCAGTCTAGTGGTGCTCTTAGTTTCTCTGTCCATGGAAGCTAAGGGTCTGTTAAAAGAATAATCCAAAAGAATTACCTGATAGGTGGTTGTGGTGGGTGGTAGGAGGGATGAATGGAACTAAAAATTGCAGAAGATAACTTGTCTCTGGGTCTGCAATATGTTAACTCTACACTTGCAAAGTTCTAATCACCTATTCAGCCTGGGTCTGGAAAGGTGAACACTGAGGGATAGAACTGTCAAGGTGAGGCCCAGGACTGGATTGGACAGATGGATGGATGGATGGATGGATGGATGGATGGATGGATGGATGGATGGGTGGGTGGACAAAAGGACAGACTAGAAGAGTAGCTGTGTAAAGCAATGGGACTGTACTATATGGTGTTTGTACTGGGTTGAAACCCCAGGGACAGCTGGAGGTTCTTGGTCTTTCAGTTCCTTAGTGCACATACCTAGTGGTTCAATGAAGGTGGGTGGGCTTGTCACCATCACAGTGTTATATGTCCCTCTCTTTTTGGGGTCCAGGAAAGGGTCCTTTTGTTGGCTCCCAACACCCACATGTGGCTCACAACCAGTTCCAGGAGATCCAATGCCTTCTTCTGGCCTCTACAGGCACTGCACACACATAGTGCAGACAAAATACTCACCCACATAAAAGAAATATAAATGCTTCTTAAGCACAGGCACAGACTGGTGACTGGGCAAGTGGGACACACCTTTAATCTTAGAGCACAGGAGGCAGTCAGGTGATATCTGTGAGTTCAAGGCCAGCTTAATCTATATAGGGAGTCATACATTTGTTAGGGATACATAGTTAATTTGTCGAAAAATAAGAACACAACAACGACCAAACAACAATGGCAATATCAGGGAAGTAGGTTGCTATAGGACAGGAAATCTTTAGTTATCTAAGGTTATCAGTTGACATTCTTAGTCTTTTGCTTGGTGGGTTTGTGTTAATAGAAGCTAGGGGTTCAATTTGTATATTGCAAAAAAGATACCTAATATACACGAGGATGTTAAGTAACATACGTAAGTGGACAATATTTAAAAATTTAAAGACAGCCAAGACAATTTGGCTGCGGATCCACACTCTTCCAGCTCTTCATGGCCCCAATCAGTTTTGCAGAATTTTTAACACTGGTACCTTGTTTCTGTTTGCAACACAAAGACGTCTACAAACGTCGCAAATCATTTGTGATGCTGCTAGAAAAATGCCAAGACTCCAATAAGTCTTGAACTCTGTCAGGAGAAGCAAAAAAGTTTAACTCTGGAGTCCTGCTGTGCAGGAAGCTAAAGTGAGGAAAATCACTAAGACCTCCAGAGTGCTAGAGAGGATCCGGAGATAGCCTTGGCCTTTGACGTGTAAATCAACCCAAAGATCGCTGTGTCTCCTCTGGAGAAAATTAATTTTTACCCTAAAATTAATTTTTACCCCTTTGAAGGTCACCGGCCTGAAAACCGGGAATTGCTGTCTGGTTTGGCACAGGCGAGTGAGGCGAGGTTGGCTTGGGCTTTGGAGACGTAGTGGCTCCGGCACGGAACACCGGAGAGACCCCTTTGTGTGTTCGCGCTGACTCTGCACAGCCGAACTCACCTCAACCCTGACCTGGACCACACTTGGTCGCTGCCATTTCTCTAGACACCTGGAGAAGGTGTCGCAGCAAAAAAAAAAAAAAAAAAAAAAAAAAAAAAAAAAAAACTTTTTCCCCTCTCTTCTCTTCTCTCCCTCTCCTCCCCCCTCCCCACCTCGAAGTTAACTCCGACACACATTATTTGGAGTTTTCATCTCAACCTGTTGCAATATTACGAGCTGCACATGGTGGCTGACACCTGGGAAGCTTAGGGGCAGTGTCTCCTGACACTGACTCCTGACTCCTGGGCTACTTTGTCTTCGTACTTTCCCTTCTTCCTCAAATGTTTATAAAACCACTTACATACACTGAGTGTGTTTATGGAAGAAAGGAGGGACTATGTTAATAGGAAAGTTGCTATATAAACAGGGTGAGATCAAGTTTTTGATAGAAGTGAAATTTCCTGCACAAGTGATGGATATGAAATAGGAAAGAGTAGTTAATTCTTTTGAAATAGGGAAGGCAAGACTCTTTTTATCAGGGAGTTGTCTATATTATATCTTACAGACTTTCTTTGCAATTAAACCAGTCTGAAAATCATCATTTGGTGGCATATAGATTATTTATTTATTTTGCTCCAGTTTCTAATATGGTAGTTTCTTAAATTGTTTCCTATTAGGGTGCACTTCCATCATCATTACAAGTGGTGGAGCTTCCTACTTTACACACTGAAAAGAGCATCAAGGGAAATGCCTCAGCAGGAAGGGGTTAAAGCATTCCTTGTGGCTCTCATGCAGAAGGCCACAAAGCCAAGCCAAACTACAGCTCCACCCCTCCAAGTTCCAGAGGAACCTATGGGATCTGTGATCCTAAAGGTGGAGAAAGATTTATTTAGAAACAGGAAATCATCATAGGGTGAAAAAAAAATCCACACTGGGGAGATTGTTTCCTATTTCTGACATCAAGAGACACTGGCATCAAGAGGTGCCCAGAATTGACAGTAGGGTGCACAGAAGAGGTGATCCTGCACCTGCTAGAACAGTCCCTGTCCAGGACTTTCTGCCTGAGTAGCTAAACAACAGTAATTAATCTTTTCCCAGTTCTGGTGGTGTCAAAGATGAAGGTTCCTTTGGGTTCAGTCCCTTGTGAGGTAGATGGTCAACCTCTTGCTATCCTCACAGGGCACAGAAGGAAGACCTCTCTCCTGTCCAATGCACTGATTCCATCATGGAACTGCTACACTGACAGCTTTCCTTAACTCAGCCTTCTTAAAGGTCTCACCTCTAATTGCCATGTTAGAGGTTATTTGGGAGAAGTGGAAGTCCTTAACTCTTGTTAGTGTTTCATTACTACCTTCCCCCTTTTTAACTCCCCCTCCCTCCTACTTTGGCATTTGAGATAGGGTTTCACAATCCTCCTGCTCGGCCCTAGAATACTATACCAGTGTGTGATGCGAACCTAGTTTTCCTTCCTTCTTTCCTCCCTTCCTTCCTTCCTTCCTTCCTTCCTCCTCCCTCCCTCCCTCCCTCCTTCCTTTTTTTCTTTTTTTTTTTTTTTTTTTTGAGACAGGGTTTTTCTGTGTAACCTGAAACTTACTCTATAAACAAGGCTGGCTTCAAACTCACAGACGCAGCTGCCTCTGCCTCCTAAGTGGAGGGTTAAAGGCATGGGCTTACCATTGCCTAGCTCCACACCCGGCTTTTATTACTATCACTTAATAAAGAAAATTTCAATATCAAAATGTAGAATATAAGCAGAAAAAGAACCTTATATATTTAACATCAAGAATTCAAAATTATGCCAATGTTTCTCTCCACCAAGAACCCAGCACCAGTTTGTGTGTGTGTGTGTGTGTGTGTGTGTGTGTGTGTGTGTGTGTGTGCTTTGCCAGCTTGACATAAACTTGAGTCATCTGGGAAGAGAGACCCTCAGCTGGGAATTACTCTATCTGTAGGCAAGTCTGTGGGGACATTTTCTTGATTAATGGCTGATATCAAAGGGTCTAGCCCACTGTGGGCAGTGCCACCACTGGACATGTGGTCCAGGGTAGTATAAGAAAACAGGTTGGGCAAGCCATGAGAAAGAATGCAGTATGTGGCATTCCTCCCTTGCCTCTGTTTCAATTCCATGCCTTGATTTCTTTCCCTGACTTCCCTTCATGATGACTACAACTGTGAGATGAAATAAACCCTTTCCTCTGTAGTTGTTTTTGGTCATGGTGTTTATCACAGTAATAGAAACCTTAATCAGGGCAGCCTTACTATAGAGCTCTAGAATCTGAACTCTGGGGTAAGGTCTGGTACTGTGAATTTTCGTTCCATCCCTAGGGATTTTCTTGCATGCTTAAAAGTCTTCTAACTGCGGTGTGATTACGGCTAGAAGGGATTACAAACAGAAGAAAATGGAAAGAAAGCATATTTTTCTTTCTGGAGGCGGCTTCCATGGGATTCTGCATTATTCCCACCAAGATTTATGTGTTCCAAATGCTGAGTTTGCAGTCTGGGTGAGGTACAGGTGGTCAAGTCCAGAACCTTCCTAAATAACCTGCCAACCCTCCAACCACAGATCTCAGCTCACTCATCAGTGGCCACAGATTCCCTTCCCTCATAATCTACTATATCCACCCAAGCCAAAGCTCCAGGAAAGCAGAGTTTCGTGTGCTTCATTTATTACTGGCACACAGTAGCATTAGCGGTGCCTGCCAAATACAAATACGCATTTTTGCACTCACTGCTTTTTAAAAGACTGTAGTTTTATTTCATCTACGCGAGTATTTTGCCTGCATGTGTACATGTGTGCATGCTTGTTGCCCATTGTGGCCAAAGTGGGTGCCAAATGCTCTGGAACTGGGGTTGTAGACAGCACCTCATGCTGCTAAATCATTAAGGTTCACCCACAGCCCTGGAAATTCAAGTTGTGATTGTTTTGTGATCAGATCTCATGATGGGCCTGAAGCTGGCCTGAGCAAAGATCTGCCTATCCCTACTTCCCAGGGGCCATCGTGCAAGGCTACAGCTTTACATTTTCTACTAGGCCTGTGATCCACTTTGGGTAAATTTCCCAAAAGGCAGACAGACAGTCTGTGTCATGAGAATGTCTAGTTTCAGCATTTGTCTTTCTCTATAAGATTTAGAATATTTAAACATTTTTATCTTACTTTTATTTGTGTATGTTTGCATGTCTATGTATATGCATGTGTGTTTGGGTTCCTGTGAAGGCCAGAAAAGGGTATTGGATCTCCTACAGCTGGAATTACAGGTGTGAGCCTGGGAACCTAATTCCAGTCCTCTATATGAGCAATAAGTGTTCTTAACCACTAAACCACTTAAGTCATTTCTTCCTAGAACAATTTTTTTGATATGCACAAAATAACTTTTGGTAATTTTGACTGAGATTTGTGTGTGTGTGTCAGGGGGAGGGGGAGGGGGAGGAGGGCTGGTCTCTCTATACAGTTTTGGCTGTCCTAGAACTCTCTTTGTAAACCAGGCTAGCTTTGAACTCAGAGAACTGAGATGTTTTTAAAATGCATACGTCAGTTTGGTCATACACAGATAGACCTCCCTATCTCTCATTTTGTTAAAACAGGGTTTCTCTATGTAGCTCTGGCTGTCCCAGAATTTTCTTTGTAGACCAGGCTGAACTTGTACTCAGAGACTTGCCTGCCTATACTTCCTGAGTGCTGGCATGCTAGGATTAAAGGCATGTGTCGCTATGCGTGGCCATATTATTATTATTATTATTATTAATTATTATTATTATTATTATTATTATTAGTAGTAGTAGTAGTAGTATTTTAGATATGACCTCTTATTAGAATTGAACATTACTGTTCATGAATTTAGAAAAATCTTCAATAAATTTAGTACTTATTTGTTTCCCCTATTGGAATTTTATAGTTTTACATGGGTATTAAACATTTTGTTAGATTTGTACTTAGCAAGAGATGTATGGAAAAAATATTCAACATCACTAGCCATTAAGGAAATGAAAGTCAAAATCCTAACGAATACTGAGTGTGGTGGCCCACATCTGTAACCCAGCCCCAAAGAGACCTCAGGATTTTCAGGCCAGCCAGCCTTTCAAAACCTGATCCTGTTCAAAAAAGAAAGAACAAAAGGAGGAGCAAAGTCCACAGCTAAATATCATTTCACCTCAGTAAGAATGTCTGTAATTGAGATGACAGTGCTTACAAGTGCTGGTGAGGACCCAGGGAGAGGAGAGCTGTACTGTTGATAGGCATGCACATGAGCATTGTGGAGAGAACGGTGTGGAGGCTCCTCAAGGAAAAGAAGTTCAGTGGGTGACTGTGAGTCTGTCTGTAGTCTAGCTACTCAGGGGACTGCGTCAGGAAAATCACATGAACTCTGAAGTCTGAGATCATCTTGGGCAATGCAGTGAGAGCCATTTCAAAAACTACATTAAACTAAAATTAGACTTAGCAATCCTCTAGCTGGGTATATTGCCAAAGGAAATGAAATCAGTACATTCAAAAGACTGCAGCATTTGGCTACAGTCAATTTATGGAAGCACCAAGGGATGAGTAGGTGAAATATATATATATATATATATATATATATAGACATCACAGAATACTGTTCAGTCATAAAAAGACTTTGTTTTTTGTTATTTGCAACAATATGAATAGGAGAAGACCTTCACTACTTTATCTCTTCCTCTTCCCCTTCCTTCTCCCTCTATCTCCCCCTTCCGCTCCTCCTCATTTAGCAATGTTGGCAGGAAACCCAAGGCCTTGCAAGGTAGTATTCAAGCTATGTCTCTAGTCAATACCATTATGTTAAGTGAAATAAGGCAGACACAAAAAGTCAACTACCGTATGACTTCACCTGGACAGTGAATATAAAATATTGAACTCTTGGAAATTGGCAACGGAATAGTGGTTCTTGAGTTTGGGACAATCTAGATACAAGGATGAGAAGAGTAAGCGTTAAGGTGTGTTAGATCTGAGTGTGGTGGCTTAGCAGTCTGATGACTATAGGATAGCTGGAGAGGAGGAATTATGCATGCAGAATAAAGAAGTTTGAATGTTTTAACCATAAATAAATAACCAATGATAGAAGCCGTAGAATGTTTAAACTCATTTAAACATTACACAATGTAAAACAGACATGCTGGTTCACCCATGTAGTCCCAGAACTTGGGAGACTAAGACAGGATTGCCAGATTGGCCTACAGAATGAGATCCTGCCTCAAAAAAAAAAAAAAAAAAAAAAAAAAAAAAAGTATGTTTGTATGAATTTGAATTTGGTGCATGCCTTTAATCTCATCCCTGAGAAGGCAGAGGCAAGTACATTTTTATGTTTGAGGACTACCTAATGAGTTCCTGGATATCCTGGGCTATCTGAGAATCAAACCTGGGACCCTAACCTCCTTCTTACAGAAGACTACAAACATTTTAATCCTTCATTCCTCAACCAACAACCTCAGTTTTGTTTTGTTTTGTTTTTTTCAATTGCTGTGGTCACAGGAAAGGAGATCCTTGAGAATCTGTAGTAGTTTATTTATTTTTAAATTAAAATGTAATTTCATCTATTTTCCTTTCTCTTTCCCCCTGCAACTCCTCCCACGTATTCCTCCAATCACCTCTGGATAAATTCATAGCCTCCTTTTCTTTAATTGTTTTACACACATGCACATGCACATGCACACGCACACTCACGTGCACGCACATGCTTCTCGAAACATAAATTACAAGATGCTCAGCCCATATAATGTTACTTTACACATATTATTTCAGGGCTGACCATTTGACATTGGATAACCAATTGGGGTCTCTTCCCTGAGGAAGACCATTTCTCCTGCTCTCAGCGATTCTTAGTTGACTGTAGTCCTTTGTCTAACGTTAGGTGAAATGTCTTCCTTCTGTCTTAGCAAGTATTTTAGACCTTATTAAGGTCTTATCTAGGAAACCCTGGGCTAATTTTTCCTTTTTCTTTTATAGTACACAGTTAATCCCCCAGGTACACAGTTAAACAAATGTTCTCTAAGCACAAGCTAGCAGCCATGCCATAGTACAAGAGATACAGGAAGGAAAATGTATTTTAAATTCTCAGATGAGTACACCATTGAAACAAAATGAAAAAGTACACCGACCACGAAGGGACTCGAACCCTCAATCTTCTGATCCGGAATCAGACGCCTTATCCATTAGGCCACGCGGCCAGGTGGCAAGGGAGGGTAAATACGTAAGAGTCAAATGAAATGTGACCAGATATGGGTGGGGCTTTCCCGTAGAAATAACAAAAATTCAGCATAATATAAAAATTCTCAATTTGGAATCAAAATTTACAAAGATTTTTAAAACGTAGATTTTGGGAGTTGCAAGCAGGCAGGTAGTTCAATGGTCCTTCGTGTGAGCGCTGTTAAATTTTCTATGACCCGAGAACCACAGAGATGTCCAGCCAGAACTCAGGGGACCTTGTGCTGCAAAGGACGGAGGGAGGTGTACTGATGTTTGGAGGGTGGGAATCAGGATCCGCAGCCAGCGAGCTTTAAAGAAAGCTCGTGTGAACGTGCGAGGTTGGCATAAGACTGATAAAATAGTAAATTTGCAAAGTTAGTTTAGGAAGGATAGAGAGAATGAAATCATTGGGAGGTGGAGACAAGAGAACCAAGAGTTCACGGCCATCCTCAAATACCAAGAGTTCAAGGCGCTTCTGGTCTACAGGAGATCCTGGCCCCCAAACAAAGGAAAACAGCAACGTAAAAACCGAAGAGCACTCTATGCTCAAATTCAAACGATCTCAAGTTATCACCTCCTTAGCTGCAGTCCTAGGCTTGTGGATTCAACACAGTGCTCAGGCATGAATTTATTTTGATCTAAGGGACGTCTTGAGTTTTTATTTTTCCTTGGATATTTTAAGGGGCCTTAGATCAAAATAAATTCCTGCTTCCTGCTTCTGCTCCCTAATTAGGGGTAGAGGCATTATAATCACAGATTCCTCTTCTTTCAAAGATGCCTTTGAAGACACCAATTATTTTGGGGTGGTCACTTTCATTTCTTCTCTTTGGAGAAAACTGGTATTTGGTAGAATGTGTAAACACACACCTAAATATCCTGTGATTAGTTTTATGTCAACTTAACCCGGTCTAGAGTCATCTGAGAGGAAAGAACCTCTCATTTTTCTCTTAACCCCCCATTAATTAGCAGTTGATGGGGGAGTGCCCAGCCCATGTGGGTGTTGTCATTCCCTGGACTGGTGTCTGTAAGAAAGCAGGCCGAGCCAGAGAGGAAGAAAAGCCAGCAAGCAGCACTCCTCCAAGACCTCTCCTCAGTTCCTACCTCCTGTTTCTGCCCTGTCTGAGTTCTTGTCCTGATTTCCTTTAGTGATGGACTACAGTGTGGAAGTGTAAGCCCAGTAAGCCCTTTCCTTCGCAAGTTGCTTTGGTCATGGTGTTTCATCACAGCAATGGTAATCCTAACTAAGACAGTTAGAATTAATTTTTATAGATCTCTCCCTGCCGCTCTTGCAGAGAGAGAGAGAGAGAGAGAGAGAGAGAGAGAGAGAGAGAGAGAGAGAGAGAGAGAGAGAGAGAGAGAGTGAATAAAAATCAAACCGCTCATACATTTTACCCATGAGTAAGAACAGTCCTTTTTTGCTCTTCCTCAGCAGTCCTGACTGTTCACGCACCTGCAAACCTGCCCTTCCTACATGGCCTTGAATCATCTACAGGGAACCCGTAGACTTCCTTTTTTCTACCCAAGCTTCCCTGTTCTTTTTTCAATAATTTTCAAAGTTAATATCTTTAAAGGCTTGAGGTAGGGGTGGACAAGGAGCTCATTAGGAAACAGCAAGTGCAGGGAGGAGCTTTCTCTGAATTTTCCTTATCTACCCAAAACCAAATCTTCTAAACTAAAATTGTTAACAGTTTCCCTAAACTCCACCAAAAATCTCATCAAGCATGGATTAACTCCTTCTATGGGAAGCTGGAACTCCACACATCAGATAGACTTTTCCAAATGCTGTTCAAACCTGTTTTCCTACAAATCATTCCCTTTTCCAAGTTGCCTACATCCCTTCCTCATTACTTAAAGCTTGACTTTGCAATCTGATCCTGCTTGTGAATTCATCAGCCCAAAGTGGAAGGGTACAATAAAGAGTCATGTTGTAGGATGTTCAAAGGCTGGGCAGACCAACTATCCAGCGTCTCAAGACAGGGGAGGTTTATGAAATATCAGCTCTTTGTAGACTAGCCAACTTTGATCAGGAAAAAAAATATGTCCCATAATTACCTCCTTTTATAAACATTTTTATTTTTTTTTCTCTAAATTTCAGCCAACATATGCTAACTTTCTGAAGCCTCTAGTAACGGTAAATTGTTGATAAGAGACTGGGGATTATTTGGTGAGGGAAATTCCAATGAGAATCTGCACAGACTTCTAAGGATTTATGTATTTTATGTATATGGATGCTTTGCTTGCCTGCCTGCACACTGGAAAAGGGCATCAGATCCCATGATAGGCAGTTGTGAGCCTCAATGTGTGTGCTGGGAATTAAACTCAGGACCTGAGTCCTCTCTCCAGCCCCCAGCCAAGACTTTAGATGAGTCCCTTAACAGAAGGAATTAATCATTCCACCTGTCTTTCTAGCATGACTTGAGGTGAGTCCTTCTTGCTAGGGTGATCCTTTAGCCAGTGATTGACTGCATCCAACAAGGCTTTAGATTCCACCCTTGTGGCAAGGTATTTTTCTCTTAAGAGGCCTTTACTGATACTTTTATATTCTTCCTTCTCAAGAGGAAACACTAGGAACCAGAGGAAAAATCAGAATCCCTAAGACACTTCTGGGATCTTTAGCCTCTGCCAAGCACGAGGCTGCCAAGTTGAGGAAGAACATTGCTGGCTTTTATCCAAGAGGGAAGCTGGTTACATTTCTTTGGGGTCTTTGTATCCTAGACTGCCTAGGTTATTTTTACATCTTGTTTATATCACCCCTGCTTATGAACTAAAGGCTGCAATGGAATTGGGATGACTACAGATCTGCTTTCCTCAAACAGACACAGGGAGTGTGATATATGGTGGTTAGGGAACCCCATCAGTGGGCCTATCCAAACACCTCAAAAACTCATTGGTGATTCTGTTTGTATAACAGGCAAGTTGGGAAGGAATAAAAGTCCTTGACTGGTACCTAAAGAGAGATGTGAGGAAGAAGTAAAAGGAAAAAAAAAAAAAAGAATTAACATTAACAAACCCTATGCAGAGAGCCAGGAGAAGCCACAACAGAGGATACCTTTAAATGTCTGAATCAAAGTTCATTAGAGTCTCTGGGTGGGCTCACAAGTGTGACTTCTCATTTCCACTTTTATATCCTTCAACATTCAGGCAGCTGCTCATGTAACACTTGGTATTCTGTCCCCTGAATCTTGATTGGGATGTGGCTTCCCAAGTTTTTCCTGGGTCATTGCAAACTCACATGAGCTTCCCAGTGTACCTATTTCAGCTTGTTAGCTCCCATTCCTAGATAGTGTTGGAGGCACATGACTGGGGTAACAGTGTTTCCTCTGGTCGCCAGTAAATACATCATGCAAAACAATTGCCAGAGTTAAAACAAAAATCTACCCTGGATATCCGGTATAACTTCTGTAGTCCAGAATTAAAATGTACAAAAACCAGAACAACAAAAGCAGAAAGAACAGAAAAAAAAAAACTCCGATGTCTTGAACCCAGTGAAAGGGAGTCCATTCATCTTTGCATCGATTTTAACTGTGCCGGCCAAAGCAACATCACCTGGATCTCATTTGTTCTCTCTCTTTGGCTCCTAGGTATGAGCTCTGGCTGGAAAAGAAACCCATGAAGTGGAAGGGATGGAGAGGTGTGCCCAATGCACATAGAGGGCCTTCTTCCTTGGAGAGGCAATAGACAATCTGGGAAGGAGAACATGACCTTCACACCACTTTGTCCCACTCAGGCATGGCATGGATTGACAGCAAACAACTTTGTGACTGGAGTCCCTTAGAAATTAACTTGTTAGTTAGTTAGCCCTGATACAAAGCTTTAGTGCCTTGTGTGGCATTTCAATACAGTTAGAAAAGCAACTGCCTCAAGGCGTTAAGTTTTAAACCTTAGGGACAGGTGGTTAAGCTGCCTATTTAACATATCAAAGTTGACCTTGCCTCTTGGTTCTCAAGTCTAGTTCAGCTAGTACTAGGCATCCCTCAGTCCCTACCTGTAACAGGGTTTGTCTGGCATACCTTTCCCTCTACCCTGAACTCTCCAGCCCAAGAGCTGGGCTAACCTTACTCTGAGACTCTTCCCTATATAATCCGCATTTTGTTTACCTGCTCTTTTTTTGTACCTTTGGTCTCCTGGCTGCTGTACTTAGTTCCCTCTCTCCCTTCTCCTCCCTGGTACAGGGTCATGTGCCCTCTCAACTCTCTCAGATGTGTTTGCCTCTGTCTATGCTCTATCACATACCTATAATAAACTTTCTCCTCCACCATACCTAGGAGCAGTCATGTCCTTTCTTCCCCCTCCACCCCACTTCATAAGACATGCCTTACTAAGAGGCTGCTGTCCTCCCCTTCCCCAAACCTGATTTAAAGACTTCCAAGATTTCTGAGGAAACCATGGTAAGAAGGAAAGAAAGGTGAACCCATGCGTAGGGAGAGAGGATATGGAGTTAAAATTGGAAGGTCTCTTTCTCATTGTTTGGTCTCTCCTTAGTCAGGACATCGAGTACTGAACTGGTTGGAGAATCTCTGGAACAGCCAGAAGAGTTGTTTGCCCACTGTCTTGGAGGACCTTCCTACTCTCTCTCTCTCTCTCTCTCTCTCTCTCTCTCTGTGTGTGTGTGTGTGTGTGTGTGTGTGTGTCTCCCCTTCTCTTTCTCTTTTGGAGTTTGGTTTCACTGGGTTATTTTCAATTTGTCCTTTTGACTCAACCCTAAGGAGGAAATTTCTTGCACTCCAAATTACCTATTCACTGTCAAATCACCACTGGAAGGTCCTCCTCACCAAGGAGTTAGTAACTCGGTCATTCTTCACAGCATTTCTTATTGGTCTGGTCTGTGTGTGAAGTAGTCTGGTCATCAAGGTACTTACCTGGGCCCTTCTCCCCATTAATAAGAAACTTTTATGTACTGGGCCATTCCCTACAGCCACCACAGTGAAGCTGTGGGGATGCATCTTCCTCAGGGAGAGGAACAGATCATTCTCTGGATAGATTTTCCAATCCAGAATAAACACTGAAATTCTGGAAAATAATACTTTTGGTGTCTCACAAAGAAACACATGGGAAAACAAAAGCAATTCAGAAGAGCAGTTCCTTTTTCTAAAGAAGAATGTACCATGACACAAACTAGAGGAGCAAGTGCACAAGGTGAAAAGTTCACTTTGTTAGTCGAACACAGTGGCAGCTGTGTTTCAACACACTGCTGAGAGCTCAGCCTCACAATCTGATACAGTTGAATAAGCCAGAATCTGTGTGACGGGAGGAAGGTGTGGTTGTATATCCAATTGACAGTCTTTATTTCGAGGTCTGGTAGTATGTTCAAGTATTCAGAGACCTAGGTGTAGCCTCTTGTGTACAGAACACAGGGTTTTTGAAGGCAGAAACTTGGCAGCTGTAGGGGCTTAGGGTAGCTTTTGTGTAAGCAAGCAGTGTGACAAACGCTAAGAGAGGGAGGTTCAAACAAGCAGGCAATTTAACAGAAGCTACTACAAGTTAGCTAGGACATCCTGACCGTGGGTTCCTCAACAGAGTTGAGTAATTTTTCACAGGATTCTTCATCAAGGAGATTAAATTCTGTTCTAGTTAAACCTGAAATGGCTTCAGCAAGAATAAAAGAGATGGAGACGCCTTTCTACTCTTACCCTGTCACGGGGAAGTTGGGGACTGGCAGTAAGGGCTGACATAACTATGCACTCAGAGTCAATCGGGCTGTTTTCTGGCTAGTATTGATCTCAGATCTGCTTCTGCAAGGTGCTCTGGGAGACTTGTCTACTGCTTGGCAACCCACTTCCTATGAAAGACTTGTTCCTCTTGTAGCAGTTTGGAATACAGCGAACTCTCATCACTTTCTTCCATTTTCTGGGAAATGTTACTTAGGTAAGGATATTTCAGAATCTTCATTTATCACCAGAAATTTGTTAGAACTGCAAGCTTTTAGGGCCCACCCAACTCAACTGAAGCAGAAAATCTGATCCTAATGTGTGTGTCAGCAGATCTCTCTTCCTGCTGATTGTAGTGCTACACTTGATGAGAGCCTGTCTAGAAGGATCAGCTTTCTGATTTCACACTTTAGAGAGTATGTCTTCTGATTCTTAGAGGAACCACAGGAATGATGGAGACCTGGGGCACGATGAGATCTGTCATTCTTGTCCTGAGTTCAAAGGACTCACTCACCATCCTTCGTCCTACATTGGAATGGTCTGTCTTAATTGTCAACAAGGGTGGTTTGTCACGGTGGAACGATGCCTCTAAGAGTTCATCTTTCTAAAGAGCAGCACCAGATATAAGATGTCCAAGGAAAAAGGAGTGTGCACTGGACACCTCCGATTGGGAGTGTGACTATCGCTACCGCTGAGGTCCTCTCAGCGATTCAAACCGAATTCAAAATGACTTCAGCTTCCAAAATGAACTCAAAACCAGTAATTTTTAGGGAACTGTCGGCTTTCAGCACTGTGTTGGGAAAGTTGATATTTCTGGACTGAACTAGCTTTTCAGCTTTTTCCCCCCAGCTTCTCCAGCGTGTAGATACCTTCTGTTGGACTACCCAGGTAAGCCTGTGTAGGCCAATCCAATAAAATTTCTCTTATAATATATTCATCCTATAGTTTCTGTTCCGCCAGAGAGCCCTGTCTAAATAAATACTCTTGCTTTTCCTTCCGCTCTCAGGTCTCCCCTCTTTCTTTCCAGTCTTTCTCTTCTTCTCTCTTATTTTCCCCCAAGATCCTAGTTTATATTATTGAATTATATTCTCAACCCCATTTCGACTGCTGTGCCAAAGTTGAACGAGCGGCAGAGAGCACTTATGCTTGCACGGAGGAGTGGAGGAGCTCCAGAACTCTGACACTGCCGGGCAAGGAGGGTTGTGTAGATACCCCCATTTTAGCGTCTTTTTCTTGGAGACTTCCTGCGCGGGATAGCGGAGATGGGGTGGAGTGGGGGTGGGGGCTAAGTGCCTTGCGCTGGAGTCACCCAGCTGTTTCCCGGAGTCTACAAGAGCCCACCCACACCCAGCTGCACCACAGGTCCACAGCTTGCTTTGTTCTTTTCATCTTCCAGCATCACACTATGGTGTCTGCCACCTTCTACAGCAAAGATCACCATTCAGTCCCCTCTGGAACAGCCAGGCAAGATACCTGTTACTTGCTCCAGCTGAAAGGTCATAGGAGGCTCCTGGGCAGGGATCCAGACTTTTCAGATCACCTTAATGTCTTTTTCTGTGATTAGTTTGTCTTTCACCCAGTATCTGAGACATGACATTTAATATACATCATAACTGGCAAAGCACCTGACAGAGAGGCAAAATCCAGTCATAGGAATATTTTATGAGGAAACTATGTGTGAGGGGGTGTAGCTCAGTGGTAGAGCGCGTGCTTAGCATGCACGAGGCCCCGGGTTCAATCCCCGGCACCTCCAGTTTTCGAGACCTTACGCTAAGGTACCCTAACTTTTTTCAACTCTGGTTGTATCTTCTACAAATTTTAATCCATTCGTACAGAAACCGAGATCAAGGGAGATACAGTCCGTTTACTCTCTTCGGTGTTTTCTATAGAGGAATTTCAATTCGCATGGCGAAATGCCCTGATACAGAAAAACAGAGAGGACAGATGCTGGGGGCAGACAGGAAGGCTGGAGGAAGGAAGGGAAGAAAGAGCTCCGTGGATAATCGGAAGCGTTCCGATTTTCCCACTCCTCCTGCGGTAACTCCCCACCCGGTGGGGACCACCCGGTAGTCCTCCATTCGGTTCCTGTCGTCTTTCATTTTTGTATTTTATGTGCATTCAAGTAACTTTTTAAAAAGTATAAAGCTGCTTGAATACAGATAAAGTTCTTGGTGTGTTAAATAATTTTAATCAAGCCTCTGAGTCTGACTGGCCAGAAATAGGACTTGGTCAGATTGTTTAAAGCCCGCAGTGAGGAAGGGAATGGGAAAACACACACATCTACCTTCTCACTCCCTAGCTGCTTCCACCCCACATTTTGAAGGGCCTCATATATGCATGTGTGAGTTCTTCACTACACACTTGCCATCACATACACAGCACTGGCAAAGAACCACTCCTGAGCTACCTTACCTGTCTGGATAAGGGACACCAACTAAGGTGGGCTGCCCTCGGGACCAAGCCTCCAAAGAGAACTCCATAGCGACCCTGGGAGGGCAGCTCTGGCAGCTTCGGCAGGTAGTTGTAGGAGATTAAACAAAGATCTGCACTCCACGCCTGGGGTTGTGATGTTAATGTAAGGCCCCTACGTTTACAGGGTTTTTCTGTATAGCCCTAGCTGTCCTGGAACTCGCTCTTTAGACTCGACTGGCCTCAAACGTTGGAGACCCAGGAACCACCACCGCCCAACTTTTTTTTTTTTAATTAGTGAATTTTTTTTAAGACAGTGTTTTGCTACTCCTGTCTGTCCTGGGATTTACTATATAGACCAAGCTGACTTCAAACCACAGAGATCCACTGTTGTAGGGAATATTCCTTGGAATTGCAGCACTCCTTCCCAATTGAAACCTTTGCTATAGGCAGAAACAAGCCTCAGGAGATTTAGTGAAAAACAGGAGCTTAAAAGATTCTTGAGGGCCCTTACATGGCAGTTTTTTAAAAAAGACTCAATTGCGGAGGGTTGAGACTCCGACTGGCCAAACTAGGGCTTGAGAGAAGGTTCAAACTTTACCTACTGCTCTTTCAGAGGACCCAAGTTGCCTGTAACTCCAACTCCAGGGAGATCAGTCGCCTCTGGCTGACTCCCCCACATATATATATGTATGTATATATGAAAAAGAATTTATTTTTATTTTGTTGTTATTTAT
The DNA here is from genome assembly GCF_011064425.1 of Rattus rattus. NCBI lineage: Eukaryota > Metazoa > Chordata > Mammalia > Rodentia > Muridae > Rattus > Rattus rattus. The sequence continues at coordinate 41,404,602 of NC_046167.1, forward strand.
TTTAAAATATTTGCATCTTCTTTGTTGTTGTTATTTTTGTTTTAGTTTTGGTCTGTCGAGAAAGGGTTTCTTTGTGAAACCCTGTCCATTCTGGAATTGGCTGACTTTGACCTCTAAGAGTTTGAAGTACTCAAACAACATAACTTTATGTGATAGTGCATGTCTTTAAGCTTCAGAAAGTAGAGGCAAATGGATCTCTTATCATATAAAAATCTAGGCTAGCCAAGGTCATGTAGTCAGACCCTAAAATAAAGTCAATATTTTCAAACTAGGTGTGATATTAAACTTCCAGTCCTCATACTTGGAAGATGGAGGTTAGGATCAAGAGTTCTACGTTATCTTCAACACATACTAAGTGTACAACCAATCTGAGTCACAAGAATCCTTGAAGAAAAGAAAAGAGAAAGAAAGGAAGGAAGGAAGAAAGAAAGAAAGAGGGAAAGAAAGAAAGAGGGAAAGAAAAAAAGAAAGAAAGAGCCTTTTAGTCCTAGCACTGTCAGACAGAGTTACTAAGTGGGTCTTTTGTTCATGGTTCCAAGTTCCACATGTGGAGGTAGTGTCGCTGAGCGGTCTAAGGTGCTGGATTAAGGTTCCAGTCCTCTCGAGGGTGTGGGTTCGAGTCCCACCACTGCCAGTGGACTTTTGGGATCCTCGTTGGACAGGACAGTTTTTGGTCCCTAGAATCAGTCAGGATTCTCCTTTCCCACCATCTGCTTTCCCAGGTTACTGATAACGGTTACACATATCCTACCCACTGCAGTAATTGCGTTAATTAACAGTTAATAATCCCGTAATATATCTGGTACTCACTCACCTAATTCTGCATGTCCACTCCAAGAAATGCCTCAGCAACATATTCCACACCCACTATAGACTAGATCCCTTCATCATCACCACAGCGTTGCACATGACAAGTCTGTAGAAATCGCGCGCGTGTGCGTGTGTGTGTGTGTATTTTTTTTTTAAGATTTATTTATTATATATAAGTACACTGTAGCTGTCTTCAAACACACCAGAAGAGTGCATCAGATCTCACTACAGATAGTTGTGAGTCACCATGTGGTTGCAGGGATTTAAACTCAGGACCTCTGGATGAACAGTCAGTGGGAAAGTATATTTCTCCAGCCAGGGAAAGTATACTTTTACTTTCTTTCTTTTCTTTTCTTTTCTTTTTTTCTCTTCTCTTCTCTCTCTCTCTTTTCTCTCTCTCTCTCTCTCTCTCTCTCTCTCTCTCTCTCTCTCTCTCTCTCTCTCTCTCTCTCTCTCTCTCTTCTTTTTTTGGAGACAAGGTCTCTGTGTAACTCTGGCTGTCCTGGAACTCACTCTGTAGACCAGACTGGCCTCAAACTCACAGCAATCTTCCTACCTTTGTCTTCCAGGTGCTGGGACTAAAGGCATGCATCACCATCTCCACAATGCTTGGCGATGTAAGGGATGGAATCACACAGTTCCTGCCCCTGAAACAGGGCCAGCAAGGCCAGCATGGGCCTCCACAAATATGATTGCTGTGGGTACAAGGCTTGTTTGTACAATAATGAACATACATTTATGCTCTTTCTTTGAGGAATGGTCTCCCTATTGACATTAATGACTCCATGATAGTTAGAGACAGCACAAGTCCAGGAGTTAAGAATGTGTCTATGAAGCAAAATGGTAAGTGCTGAGACCTTAAGGCTGAGGGAAATAACTCTGGAAACATGAGTTTAAAAAGGATGTAAGGGAGGTTGGGGATTTAGCTCAGTGGTAGAGCGCTTGCCTAGGAAGCGCAAGGCCCTGGGTTTGGTCCCCAGCTCCGAAAAAAAGAACCAAAAAAAAAAAAAAAAAAAGTATGTAAGTTTTCAACTCTGTGAAATGTACAGAGGCAATATGAATTGTATAAGGAATTTCACAGATCTAAAGGAACAAAGGCAGCTACACTATGAGACACTTGTCAGAAAGATACTAATGAACGAGATAAAGAGATTTAGGTGTTCGAAGGGCAAGATCCTACCCAGCTAAGTTTTTTTGTTTATGCTTACCAAGGCAGAGTTTAGGTCCATGTCCAAGGCATGGTAGGAATGGTAATTTCAGGGCCAGATCCTACACAGCTTTGTCAGTACTTAACAAAGGGTAGGCAGATCTCCGAATTCTTTTGTAATGTTAAAAAAAATGTGCTTGCTATTTTCTTCTAAGAATCAAGGGGTAAGGTCATGTAGTGCACATTCATGGGGTGGTCAGGAGGGAACCTGGAGAAAATGACTGAATTGATATCTAAATAAAATAAATAAAAGACTGGGCCATTGGTCTGCATTAGATGAGCTAGCAGAAGCAAAATTTTAGAAATTTTTCTAGCAAGAGCTGAGCTGTCTGGAGATGAGAGCAAACACAGCTCTTTTAGCTTTTTTTTTCTTTTTTTAAAGATTTATTTATTTATTTATTATATATGAGTACACTGTAGCTGTCTTAGACACAACAGAAGAGGGCCTCAGATCTCATTACAGATGGTTGTGAGCCACCATGTGGGTGCTGGGATTTGAACTGAGGATCTCTGGAAGAGCAGTCAGTGCTCTTAACCACCGAGCCATTTCTCCAGCCCTTAGGTTTTTGTTTTGTTTTGTTTTGTTTTGTTTTTTGTTTTTCTTTCTAACAGGATTTCTGACCTTAGTCTTCCAAGTAATTCCAAGAATTACTTAAAGAGCTAATACAGCTCTTTTAGAATTTTTTTTGAGAAACTCTAAGATTTTTTTTTTTTTTACAGCAGCTTTTCTGACTTTGGTTGGAAAATCCATGAGCTATCAGAGAGCTTTTCAAAATTTTTTTTTCTAGCAAGAGAGAGCTGTCTCTAGAAGAGGGAGATCTATCTTGAGAGAGAGCTGTCTATAGAGAGCTGTCTCAAGCAGATTATAGAGCCAAGAGCTGTCTACAGAGAGCTGTTTATGGAACCATCCTGAGTAGAACACAGGCTCTCAGCTTTTACCTATGATTTGACTTTCAGTCATTTGTTTCCCAGCTTTCAAACACCCCTTCCTCAGAACCTGTCTCCAAGCTGAGAGGCTGGTCCTTGTCATCAGGTCAAGAGCCTGTGTTTTTTTAATAAGGAAAAAAAGAAATAAGCTTTTTATTCTGAGACACTATCTCATGGTAGCATCTGACTTCCTCTTATAATTAAGGGTGACTTTTGAACACCGGATCTTCCTTCCTTTGCTTCCTAAAGGCAGTTCAGTGTTCTCTCTAGGGTTGGAGAGTGAGCCCAGGTCTTTCTGTATGCTAAGCAAGCACTCTGCCAAATGAGAAAAAGCTTGGGCATTTCAACACTAAGTAGACTTCTCTATCCTTAAAGGATGCTGAAGGATTTTCCAGGTAGAAAAATATGTAAGCTTTAAAAACTATTTATTATTGTTGGTTCATTTTTAGACAGGGTTTCACTCTGGAGGAAAGATTAGCATGGAACTCATGGTAATTCTCTTGCCTCAGCCTCACAAAGGCTGAGAATGATATTACTTTTGTTAAATAACCAGCCTATGGGGCAGGAATAGATGTATTCTAAAGAAACATTTGTGTTCCCTCTTTGGCTATCAGACTACTGAAAGAATGGACCCCAAGAATTAGAATCTCCCAATAATATCCTGCTGGGAGAAGAAATGACTTAACAAGAGCAGGGGTTAAACCTGGTTTGCTGTTGCATAGCTATGTCTCCTATGTCTAGTCACACAGCTAATGTACCACCATGTTGGAAAGGTGCAATATATGAAGCATTTAAAAGCTATCAGTTGCTATCATTGGCAACAGGAGGTTTCTGTTACTGTAACAAAAAATGTACTTGACAATAGTGTTCAACTTTTGGAAGAGAAGACTAATACAATTAAATTTCTATTAATTTAGTTACATATATTAATACAACTAAAATTATATTAATTTTATTTTTGAAGATAATAAAACATGCTCAGTGTCTTGGTGTTACTATTGCTATGATGAAACACCATGATCAAAAGCAAGTTGAGGAAGAAAGGGTTTATTTGGCTTATACTTCCACATCATAATCCATCACTGAAAGAAATCAGGATAGGCACTCAAGCAGGGCAGTTGACATTAAAACTACCCAGCACACTCAGTTTTTCAAATATTTAAATAACTAAATGGTATCCATTAGTAGATGTTCAAATAGTCCTTGAAGTAGAAAATTGGAGTCTTTAGAGGTTTCAAATGGTTCTTCTCACATTTTTTTATTTCTTTGGTGTGTGAGCACTGGGGGATGGCTTGCACAGGGAGGTCTGAGTACAACCTGTAAGAGTTATCTTTCCAACATGTGGGTCCTGTAAATGAAAACTCCTAGAAGAGAAAAGATCGACTGACTAGAAGTTCGGTCAGTACTGCAGGGAGATTGGAATGTTGCAGGTCTTGGGCTAGCATTGGCTCCCTAGAACAGCCATTCCTTGACTACCTTTGTGTGGAAACTACCATCCTGTGAGTAATAAAAGCCTTTGGTACTTATTGACTTAACAGACACCAACTGGCTTCCACCAATGCAAAAGCTGACATGGTTATTACACAGCATATTGGACCTATATAAAAATTTCCCTATTTTTTGATAACCATCTCTCTGACGTGCCCTCCAATGTATTTTAAACCTGCCTTGACATATGGCTTTCTTTTTTCTGTAAACTATGAAACTGCTTCTACATTGGAACTTAGAATTTAGAGTAACCGAAGTCTGTGTTCCTATACCATGGTCACTTGAAATGGCTCCACAATAAGCTTTCTCTTATTTCCCTTAAGACTATATCTGTGATTTTTGTGTTGAAACTCCCAAAGATTATACTCACGTCTTCTGGCTTGGCAGCCAGCACCTTTACCTGGAGTCATCTTGCCCCTGTCTAACTGTCTTCCTGGTCAGCTTTAGGATTCTTGTTTTGTTTGGGGTGGGAGCTGGAGTTATCAACCTTTAGGATAAAAATTTTATGACAATAATTTCAATTTTTGAGACATAATTGTTTCTGCCATTGTGTATGCTTTCATTTAATACATGCTTTGACATTCTGGAGAATGACTCACCCATCAAATGTCTGTTTGTCTTGAGAGCATCAAAATCTTTGTTGAGTATGGATTTTGAGGGTTCTCTATGACCTTTTGGGTCCACAGCATCATACTGAGAATTTATATTTATAATACTACTAGTTGTCTAGTGTGGTTTTTTCAAGTATGTGTGTATTCAGTATTTGTCTGTTATTTTGTTGTTTGTTTTTGAAACAAGATTTCACTCTGTAGCCCAAGCTAGACTGAAACTCACCATGAGGCCCAGGTTATCTTTTGAGCTCACAGAAATCTCCTTTCTCAGCTTCCCCAGTGCTGGGATTACAGTATAGGTGCTACCTGCTCAGCATCCAGCGCTAATTTTATTTGTTTTGTTTTAAACAATTTTATTATTTACTTTTAAATTTATATTTAAATTATTGAGACAGGGTCTTTATATGTAGTCCTGGCCATCCTGAAGCTCCATATGTAGATGTGGAACTCACAGATCTGCCAGTCTGCCTCCTGAGTGCTGAAAGTAGGACTTCCTTTCAAAGATTTACTTATTATATATAAGTACACTGTAGTACACTATAGTCTTCAGACATACCATAAGACAGCTCTCATTGCAAATGCTTGCCAGCATGTGGTTGCTGGGATTTGTACGCAGGACCTCTGAACAGCAGACAATGCTCTTAACCACTGAGCCATCACCATCTCTCCAGCTCCTGACCCAAGTGATTTTATTGCTCATGTATACAAGAGAAATTTATGCCACTAGAGCAGGGAGCATAGATGACTCATATTTGCTATTAAGCAGGAGGACAGTCTTGCTCTTTTAATTCTGCCCTCTATCAGAATCAGATAGACTTTGTATTTTTATCCTTTCTGTTCCTCTGAAGATTCTCGTGGATAGCAACTGCTTTCTTGATCAAATGGTAGTGATTCTCAGGAACATCAGGGTATCCTTTGGACTTAAAGATTCTCAAGATTTTATTACCAGCCACAAAACAGATGTAGAGGAATTTTAATCCAGCAACATGGCTGCTCTGGCAAGGGATCACCTCCAAAGACCTTCTAGGTCTGTGTGCTCTGGCTGGAATACAGACAAGCCCTTGGTACATACCTTTAATCCCAAATAATGAAGGTAATTTGTGTTTGTAGAAGGCAGCAGCCTATGTTTGAAAGTGACCTCTAATAGAAGGGCAGACAAAGTGACAAATCAGAGAAAGATTCTAACAGAAAGAGTCAGAGTTAGGATATGCCCAACTCACACGAGAGCAGACAAGAGGAGAAGCTACTTAAGAGCAGTAGAGTGAGCCACAGTGGAGGGCAGTTCAGCAGTGTTCAGCTCAGTGTAGTTTGGTATAGTTCAGTTGAATGAAGTTGAGTTCAGTTGAGAATGTAATGTTCTGTTTGGTTCCATTTGGTTCATGCAGTCAGTGCAATCCAGTTCTCAGTGCAGTCTATTTCTTGGACTTCAGAGGCACTTTTCCCAAGCACAGCAATTCAATGAGAAGCCAGGAGAAGCCAGTTTAAATCAGTCAGCTTGGAGAGGACTTTGAGTCAGAACAGCTGAGTTGAACCAGTCAGCCAGAGATCAGAAAGAGCTAGAAAGGGTGAGTTTGTTAGGCAGTAAGCCCCTGAGAGGACAATTACATCTAGTGAATAAAAGTCACTTTTATAACAGACTTGTGTCACATTAATGTGACTCTCTCAGGATCATAATTTGAGAGGTAGGCAGCCTTTCTTGGCCAATTTGTAAATAATCTGTTCCTTCCCATTGTCAGATATCAACCTTAGCCAAGTAGGGATGCTACAGTGACACTGTACTTGGCAGCACTGACTGGGACGGACCCTTCCAGGGAACATGCATGAGACCCATGATGGTAGCAGGCTGATTTTTTTCCTTATAATGAGTGTTTAGTTTAGCTTCAAAAGCTCGAATTTTAGAATAGTTGTCAACATTTATAATCATATTAACTTTGAAGTATGTGTTTCTATATAAGTACATATGTGTAATGTGAGTATCCCTTCTATCACTTTTACTAATCCTTTGAGCCAGGGTCTCTCTCCCGGGGTTCCAGTTTTCTTTTTTTTTTTTTTTTCCGGAGCTGGGGACCGAACCCAGGGGCCTTGCTTGCTAGCAAGCGCTCTACCACTGAGCTAAATCCCCAACCCGGTTCCAGTTTTCTTGCTGACATTGGAAGCTGGCACCCAGTGGTCCACCTGTTTCTGCCCTGCTCAGAACTGGAGTTACAGGTATATGGAAGGTGTCTGGCTTCTTAAATGGGTGCTAAAATGTAAATTACAGTCCTTGAAATACAGTCCTTGGAATTTCCAAACAAGAGCTCCTGTTGAACCATTTCTCCAGCCCCAATTTATTTTAATGTTAATATTTTTCCTAATAAGCCAAAATATTTCTCACTGGGGTGGTTTAAATGAGAATGGTCCCCACAGGTTAATATGTTTGAAATATTTGGTTCTCTGTTGGTGGAACTGAAGGCTTAGAGTTTTCAAAACCTACTTTAATTGTGGTTCTTTAATGCTTTAACCTTCCTTCAAGCCCATCACCCATTAGAGGAAGGGGAAAAGAAAAGTTAATAGAAATGGGGGTGGTGGATATGTTAAGAACTAGTTCTTTGGGTTAATTCCAATCTTCATTGTCAGCAGTCCAGTGTACTAGAAAAACACCAAACATGAGTTAGTACCTGCAACCCCATCCAGAAAAAACTGCGAGGCTCCAAATTTGGGCATGAGTCCTTGGAAGCAGCAAGAAGCAGCAGGAATACCACCAGACGTTCTTTGGTGTGTTTCTCTCTATGAAGTTAAGGCAGGCAATGTTCAGTGAAGAAGGCAAGGCAAACCCATGCAAGAGCATCATCAGTGAAGACCAGTGTCAGCAAATTCCTACTTCATGGAGCTATTTGGGAAGAATAGTATAAAAGTGACTTTTATTTGCCATATGTACTTGTCATCTCAGAAGCTTATTGCTGAATAAGCTCACCCTTTCTAGCTTTTTCTTATCTCTGGCTGGCTGGTTCAACTCAGCCGTTCTGGCCCAAACTCCTCTCCAAGCTCACTGATTCAAACTGGCCTCTCTTGGCTTCTGACTGACTTCCTCTGCTTGGCCTCAAACTAACTCTGCAATCTATTCTAATCTTCTGGCTCCTTCTCATTCTTTGGCTTGTTTGGTCTTCACCTGAAACCTAGAGAGCTGACACTGGTCTTTTTGAATGGATGATAAAGGGGAAAGAAAATTTAGAAAATATGAGTCCTTGTTAGGGTAAATACCTTAGCCAATGTATGCTGATCATTTGTAGTTTCTACTAACAGTAAAGGTTTATTATAAGAGATGGCTTAATCATGGTTTAATATGTGTATCCAAAGCACTTTTGGCATATTTGGTCTGGGGCAAGGATGAGGCTGCCAAGAATCCCAAGCATATTTTCTACTTTTATCCAAGAGAGAAATTGTTTACTTTTCTTTGTGTCTTTTAACCCTAAACTGCCTAACCAATTTCTATCTCATTCCTCATCCCACACCAAAAGAAGTAACCCTAACTGCCATTACAGCATTAGAGTGATAACCAGTGAAGCTTCTTACAACTGGCATGGCATTCAGGGTATTCCTCTAGTGAGCTTATCAAAAAAACTCTGAAAGTGTATTGGTAGTTTGATTTGTGTAATAGCCAGGTAGGGAGGAAAGGAAGTCCTTGGCTGGTGTCTGGAGGACCAATAAATTTATTGGGCTTACTTTCAGGTCATAAGTGAGGGATGGGTGACCCAAAAGTAGCTACACTAGAAAGTTTTCATCCAGTAAATGATAGATGGCTTCCCCACATCTGCATAGGTGGATCCCCTCTCTGCCAGTCATCTTCTCCATCCTATTTACCCTATTTCCTCCCCAAGAGGTCAAGGCCATATGCAATTAGGGCAGAGTTGCAAAACCTTAGGTGGGAACAGTGGTTGAATATTCAGGTCAAGGTCCAATGACTCTGCCTACCCCTTCCTTCCATAAAGAACATCAACATTCAACAAGACCAGCTCTGATTATCCTTTATAAGCAAATACAGCTGGTCTGATGAAGATGACAGTTGTCTGATTTATAGAATGGCGATCTGCAATACCACCTTAATAAGAGGCCCAAATCCAAACCACATGTGCAGGATAATATAATAAATTAATATTACCTGAGTACATGGGGATTTTTTATGCAAGTGTAGTCCAAAGAAGGATGGAATGTCGCCTTGCTTTTGGGCTTTTTGGTTTTTGAGTGGTTTTGTTTTATTGCTGTTGTTCGTTGGTTGGTTGGATTTTTGTTTGTGTGTTTGTTTGTTGGTTTTGAGACAGGTTCTCTCTATTATGTAGCCCTGGTTGCCCTGGAACTCACTGTGTATATCAGGCTGGCCCTGAATTCACAGATAATGCACCAGCTTTGCCTCCCAAATGCTGAAGGCAGGAATCACTACACTGGGCTTTTCATGCTTTTGATTTTTGAATGAGTGCAAGAACCAGATAGAGAGAAGCAGTAATGTTCTTGTGATATTAATGTGACACGTCTGTCAGTTGTAAAGTAAAACTTAGGTTGGTATGATTAATTGACTTAGTACCTGTCGCTTCCTTAGCCCAATAGTGCTTTGCTCTGGTGACATCCATTGTACTGTCTTTGGCAAAGGTATCACAAACATATTTCAGCCCTCTGTTATATTCTCAACCATATCTTTATACAGTTGCATTATAAATCATTTAAAGGAAGAAATGAGAAAAATACATTACTGTATTTTTATTATTACTATTATTAATTTTATGTCAGCACACAAATTAATTAGGTTCATTATTGCATTTTCATAAAATTCCCCCCCTTCTGCATTGCTTCACCCCCTCTGGCTGGTCCTCTCCCTTCCTGCAAATGGCCCACTTTTTCGACGCTTAGGTCATCTGCGATCACATAATCATATATACCTATCTATATCTTTGTTCACATCGATCTATCATCCGGAGTCACAACTTTCAATTTGGAAAACCACCTTTAGTCTTTTCTCTTCCTGTCTCTCTCTCTCTCTTTTTTTCTTTCAGTTTTGGAAACAGAGTCTCACAGTATAGTTCTGCCTTGTTCTGCAGTTCTAGATAATCCTCCTGTCTCCACCTTCCAAGCAGTGGGATTACAGTACATAGTTCCCGGCTCTGCAACATTTTAAAATTAGGCAGCGGGCAAGAGGGGAATAATGACGGACAGAAAGTATTCATCCTGGCTCTTCCCCGGGCTCGGGAGGTGGCTCCAGGCATACAAGATCCAGAGCTTCGAAAAAAGGCATTGATTCAGACCCAGGAGCGATGGGCAGATGCAGATTTGGATTGGTTTTCAAAACCTGGTGGAAAAAACGGTAGCCTTAGGCTTCTATTCACACTTTCAAACTCCAGCAAAAATCAGATTTCTGTCTTGAATGTATTCCCAAGAGCCCTTCCGTGTCGGGGGTGTAGCTCAGTGGTAGAGCGCGTGCTTAGCATGCACGAGGCCCCGGGTTCAATCCCCGGCACCTCCAATATTTTCAAGCCCAAGCACCTCCAATATTTTCAAGGCTTGTGAATTTACACTTTTCTTTATTCGAAGAGAAAGCCAAACACTTTCATAAAATATTAATGCTGCGGGGCAGACAGCAGACCTTGATTTCACTGCCGGTGAGCTAGGCACCATCTCAAAGCCAAACGAGGAAATGGAAAATCCGAAGATGCAGCTAGGAATAGCGGTTCTCTCAGTCGAAACTGCAAGGTTCAGGTTCTGAAGGTGACCTGACCATCGTTTCATCCTGGACCTTCGTTTCCAGGAATGAAAAGGATCAATGATTTAACAGGAGAATGGCACAGTTTCTCCAAAGTTTTCCTATTGAAAGAGCATCACCCTGACTTTAACATCATGCGGCCGCAGTTCGGCACGTGAGTTCCCGGTTTGTTCTCAGGTGATCCCCGGAATCCATTCACCTAAGATAGCAGCACTTTCTGTGGGAGGGATAGTATCTAGATTCTGGTGAGAAATCTCAATCTGGACTCGCAGTGTACAAAAATTAGAACCGCATTTTAAATGGTAGTCCAGGCCAATCGCTTCCACTTTAAGAAGCTTCAGTTTGAATGCACTTATAGAGATTAAGAAGATAGAAAATATGTATCTTCCTTCTCCTTTTTCTTTGTTTTCTCACTTCGTGATATTAAGATGTTTATAATTTCTGAATCACTGTACACAGTTGAATATGTGATATTTATTTTCTTTTTAATCCAAAAAATTGAAAATATCGCAGTAAAGACTGTGCTAACTTGTAATATAAACCTGAAGTTTGTGTCTTTGTTTTCTACTTTTAAATAAGATAAAAATCTGTGTTTGCTGCTTTCGTTCTCTCTACAACTCAGGAATGTTAGTATTAACACTTTTAAGCTATGAAAGATCCCTTTTCCGTTTAAAATCTTTTGCAACTGTAATGAAAATATGGACTGAAGGGTGAAGCGGGTATCCGGAAGTCCCTGGTTCCCAACAGGGAAGATACCAGACACTGTCCAGGGAGTTTGCAGAAAAGTTCAAAAGACATGTATTCCCAGAACAACATGTCTGACTTACTGTTTCGGGTTTTTGCTCTGAAGAGAGGCTGAACTGCGGCTCAGAAAACAGCCTTTCTCTGACAGAAAAATAGCGGGTTTCCTCTTCTGTCGGTGTATTTGAATTCCTTCCCCTTTCTTCTTTTTTTTCCTCTCTTTTATTTGGAGCTGGGAACCAAACCGAGAGCCTTGCGCTTGCTAGGCAAGCATTCTACCACTGGGCCAAATCCTCAACCCCTCTTCTCCCATTCTTGCTTCCAAAGTTGAGTTTCACAGAGCCCCCGTTGTGCCTGGAGAGAAATACCAGCAAGTTCCGGTCACCGGGAATTCACCAGTCTGTGTTGTGGCTGCTTTACAGCAGGTGATTATGATCTGTCTGAGGCACTAGCAGGGCATGATTTTTGCTAGGTGCAAGCAGTTTACATTTGGAATTCTGGGGACTCTGGAGAGAGGATAAATGCCAGAAAGGGGCTTTGGGTGCTCAAGAAGGCTGCTGCTCCCACTCTCGTTGCAGTTTGTCAAGGGGTCGTGAGCAAAGAGACAAGAGTTGGAGATATCCTGACATAAAGATTCAACTTGCCTCAAGGAACAACAACAACCCTAAGTAGCAGGAAGTAGTCTAAAGGGGTCTACACCCCCTTTTCCCTCTTACCTTCTTCCTCTTCTACCTAGTGTTGAGGGGGTTGGAAGGAACTGGAGTAGAATAAGGCATGGAAGGGTGGTAGGTATAAGAACCCAATAAAATATATTTAAAAAAAGGGGGCCTATAGAACCACCTGTGTATAATAAATATCGTTGTGCCCAGCTGAATTTTGATCCTAGTGGGACACACTTACCCAATCCTGTTTTATTTTAAGACTGTCCAACAATCTCATCTTTTTGTTTTGCTTTCTCTGGTAGAAATAAGATTGAGAAGTTTTTGTTATTTTAGTTAACAATTTGTTTTGTGGTAGTCAGAGCCTCTAGGCAAGCACTCTGTCATTAAACCCCATCCTAGCTCAAGCCTTAAGGAAAGGGGGTATGGTGGTGTGAGACCTAGGGCTTCCTTGTGAGAGGTGGAAGTGGTGTGGATGGAAATGTCCTTAAGGGTTATCCTCCGATTCAAAGTGCTGTGTTTTATTCTTTTTCACAGGCATTTAAATTTTTTAAAAAGTTATTTATTCCTTTTCTGCCTAATAAAGGCCCCATCTTTCACATTCAGACAAGGTGAAAGAATCCGAGCGATATAACCTGACACGCTCTAAGGCCGCAAACTAAATGTCAGGAACACCAAAGCAAACTGAGTCTCATGTTTCCGTGATATGTAGCTGGTTCCTCTGAATTGCAATACTCCAGAAGAATGGGGACTGGTTCATAAGACTGCATAAGCATAACTTACAACTCTCAAAAAGCTGAAACTTAAAGAGTTTCTTGGAAGGAAGAGACTCTGACCACGCTGCCTTCAAGTAGTGGAGGGCGCTCCAAGGACGCAGCTTTTGTGCGTCATCGCCCGTGCTAGGTGGGATTGCAGAGTCATCCATGCTCCTGGTAGTAACTTCTTTCCCACAGCCCTGTAAGAGAACTCATTGGATCTCCCAGCAGGACTTGGGTGGAATCGTTTCTTTGGTCCGTGGTTAATGCTCTATCTGGAGTGGACAGATATTTGTTCTTGTCTCCCCAGGAAAGGTCATAGAGAATTCCTCCTTTTGAATCTGTCAATTTTAAAACCCCTCGCTGAAACAATCACAATTTTCTCCTGGACCCTAGCTACACCCGAAGCACGCTTTCTGCACCTGTCCGTTCCTGAATAGAATAAAAGTATGTGATTGGTTCTGAGCGTCTGTTGAGCCCAGGCCTCCTCAACCTAAATGGACTCCTCTACTCCTGAGATCAATGGTTAGTTTATCAGAAAAAGTGGATATTTGGAACCTAGTTTCACCACTTCCTCTTTGGACAAATATTTTAATAATGCTATGAATAGTCTGAATATTGCCACATAAAATTAACAATTCTCACACTTTGGAGTTGGTGCCACCTTGGAGAAAACAGAAAAGCAAAACAAAAATTTGTTATAAAAAATGTTGTTAGTCTAGTTGGTATGTGGGCTTTCTTCACACACAATTTAGAGATAATTTTCTATTTGGCTCCACTTGCGAGCCTTACACACACACACACACACACACGCACACACACACACACACACACACACACTGGTTTGCAGTTTTATGGTGACACTTCTCAAGCTTTTCATTTCAGTGAAACCTGCAGTTTCTGTTTCCTCTTATCTGTTGTAGCAGACCCACACAGGGTGGCTGAAACTGCTAAATGGACAAGGTGTTCCCAAGCTCAAAAGAGGCTTGGGCTAAATGTCATAAAGTAAACCACAGCACAGACAAATGAAAAAGACAGCACACTTGCTAGGAGTCTGGTCCCCAAATGAAGACTCCTGTATTGCCTATGGAAATTCCACGACCTTGGTGAAAATCATTGTAAAAAAACTGGGTCCAAGAAAAGTCTAGGGGGAAGTTCAGTGTCTTACCTATTTATAGCTTCAGAAAATGAGCTCTTGATCTCCAGGTGCCAAAGAACAATTTCGGTTTTCATTACCCCCTTTCCTGCTCCTATAGATAATTGTCATCTGCAGTGTATTTATTCGATAGTTATTAATTCTTCTTTTTGAGACAAGGGATTACATGGGATTGTAGGCAGGCATCACTGTGCAGCACTTCGCCCACAAGTATTTAGTTTAGAGTCCTGGATCAAATAAGCTCAATGGGCTACACCCTTAAGAAGAGACCCAGAGAAGAACATGTTATATTCAATCTTTCTCAAGTCAAACTCATCACATCCTAATCTTGTCCCCATTTTACCCAGAAGAAAAAAGAAGGGTTAGGGATGCAGCTTAGTGGTAAAGCACTTCCCTACTGTTACAGTGGTGGGTTTGGCCCCCAGCACCTTAACACAAGGAAGAAGAGTTTTGTGTTTTGGTTCTCTTTCTACTTGTTGAATAATTGGGCTCTTTCTCGCCTCTCCCACTTTCCAGTTTGTATTATAAACCTAATAAGACCCTATAGAACTAGCTTCCTATTAAAATGCTTTCAGAATTCCTTACATTTTGTCATCCCTAAATTTGCTCTTTGGTTTGTGCCTGGAGCACTATTAAAGTCTCCCACAATTCTCTTAGTTAGCTTCCTTCCTGCTGGAAGGAGACAGACTATTGGGAGTGAATAGCAAGATGTTCTGATCTGGGTCTCTCCATCAGAACCTCAGAAACATTGTCCCCAACATTCCTGTGGAGGACATAAGAAGGAGGAAAATGATTTTTTTTAATCTAAAGAAGAGGCAGACAGTTTCTGAACAAATTTCCAATATTACCCATCCCCATTCAAGCTCTACTTCCTAAAGAATCTGCATCTCCCACAATGCTTGGTTCCTTGATCTGAAGTCACAAGTACACCCTCACCCCCAGTGTTAGAAAGAAATTAAGCCAGGAATGGGGGCCCAAAGACTACAAGATGGTTCTGGAAAGGTCTTGAATACTGCCTTTGAGATGGGTTGGGTGATACCTTGAGGCTGAGTGCAGGCTCCTAATACCTCCCACACCCTAGCAAAGAAACACTCAGTTCCCGGACTGCCTTCATTTCCTGCACACAAAAGAAGTCAACACATAATACAGAAGGTTCATTTTAAACCTACACAATTTGGACCTTGTGCTGGTTAGGTTTTTTCTGAAGCTGACAGAAAAGTGACTTGGTTAGCAGGAACTCACAGTTGAAAAATTGGCTCCATCGGATTGGCCTGCAGGGGGCACTTTCTTGATTAATGATTGATGTGGGAGGGCCCAGTCCTTTGCTGGCAGTGCAAAAGGTCCTGGGTTATATAATCAAGGAAGCTGAAGCTGGGTGGTGATGGCACATGTCTTTAGTCCCAGCACTTGGGAAGCAGAGGCAAGTGAATGCCTTATCTATCTATAGAGGGAGTTCCAGGCCAGCCAGGGCTACACAGAGAAACCGTTTCTAAAAAACAAAATAAGACAAAACAAAACAGTAAGTGGAGCAAGCCAGTTACTGGTTCCTACATACTCTCTGCTTGAGTTTCTGCCCTTGCTTCCTGTTATGATGGAGTCTAACTTCTAAGATGTCATAAACTCTTTTTTTCTCAAATTGCTTTTGGTTGTGGTTTTATCACAGTAATAAAATTAAGGCAGTTCGCATGAGCCACAAAACCATTTAGGCAGATAGAGTAGATGAGGGACATACACACAGTCTCTTAGCACGCATTCATTCTATTAGTTCTGTTCCTTTAGAGAACCCTAATACGGTTGGTCTAACAAATGGCCAGGAGTTTGGTGGTAAGCTGTTCACCAGCTGACTGTAGATCAAGAGCAATGTTCTTCTCTCCTTCTCTTCCTCCTTCTCCTTTCTTTTTCCTCCTCTTCCCTTCCTCCATCTTTAAAGCTGGTATAACTATGCCAAAGAACTCATACTATAGGAAGTTTAAGAACATGAACGGAGTTCATTTTAATCCTAAAACACATCACAGAATGGAAAGGTGGTAACTAGTCAGAAAGGTTTCTAAATCACTCCCTGCCAGTTTGTGGTGTAGTTCAGTGTCAGACTGTATGCTCAGCATACCTAAGGTTCTGGGTACAACTATTGCTTGTATGAGGCTGTCACCTCATTTGTCCGCCAGCTTCCCAGTTTTACTGTCCAAAACACCCTGCTGAGTGACATTGAGGTATCAGGAGTGAAGAAATTCATGTTCCTTCCCCAAAGCCACTGCTATTAACTCTGTTTCACATTCATTCTTTCCAAATGGTTCCAGACATTTCAGTGTGGTAGAGAGAAGTCATGTACTTGCCAAGCTCAGCTTTCGTTAGCCACAAACTGGACTTAACATAACATCCCTCAACTACAGACAGGGCAGAGGTCACAGGTGTCTGGGAAAGGGACAGTTATGTGCCTCTGGAAAAGGTCTGCTGTCTGAAGCCCCACACATTGGAGCTCTAGAACTAGACCTTGGAATGCTCCTGCCTCAGCTCTCCAAAAGACAAATAACGAGTGAGCTCACACTCTCAGCTACAGTAGACTCTGTTTGCTTTTTTCCAAAGACAGGGCCTCACTATGAACTTTTGGATATCTTCTGTTTTGAAATTCCAAATACTGGGATCACAGGCATGGACTACCTACATGGTAATGCAGGGTTTACAATGTACTTTTTTAAACCTCCCTTCTCCCACCCTCCAGGAAACACTGAACTATCCCTAAAGCAAAACTCTTTGCATCTGCAGATTCTATAACCACAGTGCTAAGCAGGAAAACTCACAGCGTGACATGCCACAGAATTTCAATCAGTGTTTATTCTAGAGCTGTCTCCACTGTCAAAGAGAAAGATCTGGAATGAAGCACCCAGAAAGTAGAAATGCAATCTTTCTCTTTCTTCAAGGGTCAAGCATCCTGGAGGTCTTCCAGAACAAGAGCAATATGAGGTCAACCCACTGTGGGCCCATAGATGACTCAACTGTGTGGTCTCTGGGCCTCTGTCAGGATGGAGGAGAGAGACACTGCCTCTCATGACTGGCTACAATGTCCCTGAGACTCTCCTAAGTCCTTCTGGACTGAGAACTGGGTGTGAAGGTGGAAGAACGTCTTTGCTGATAGAGTTCATTGGGGTGAAATTCAGTGTCAGTAGATTTTTGAATTAGGAGTTAGCAAATCTATAAGTAAGCTCTTATCTTTTTCACTTGGAATAACGTTAGCTTATGCAGGTGATTCCACTAGGCTCCTCCCAGGGACTAGGCTCCTCCCAGGTGTACCAGGTGGCAGGTGGGTTTTGTGTGTATAAAAGCGCTCTCTCTCTCCCTCTCCCTCTCTCCCTCTCCCTCTCCCTCTCTCTCTCTCTCTCTCTCTCTCTCTCTCTCTCTCTCTCCCTCTCCCTCCCTCTCCTCTCCCCTCCCTCCCTCTCCTCTCCCTCTCCCCTCTCTCTCTCTCCATCTCTTCCTTTCTCCATCTCTCCTCCTTCTCTCCCTCCTCTCCTCTCTCCCTCCCTCCTCCCTCTTTCTCTGTTGCCATGTGTTCCTAGTGGGTCTCTCCTTCCCCCTTTCTGCCCTTCTGTGCCCCACTGTCTACCCTCATGGCTCTGTTCTGCTCCTGTCTGCCTGTCTACATTTCCACTTGTGTGCCTTTATCCTTTCTCCAGGACTTGGTTCTTCTCTCTTCCCTCAATAAACCCCCTTTATATCAGATGTGTTGCATGGCGTAATTTCTCAGGGACATACATTAGCATGGACCTACCAGGTACCCCTGTTATATTTCATAACAGTAAAACCCATTAAATCAGATGATTCCATTTACAGGAAACTAGGAAATCCCCTGGCTCCCCTAGGAGCTGCCAAAACCAGAGGTTCCTGAATCACACAAGAAAATGCTTCCTTATGTGTCTTCTCAAGTGCTCGCCCAACCTCCCTGCCAATAGCAAGAAAGATGAACTGGGGCTACATTTTAAGGAGAGCTTCATGACATTTTTGGGTGAAACTGTGTGTCTGGTGGTGAATGCATGTAAATGGTCATTCCTGTATCAACCCCAGAGTCTGGCACAAGCATGAATGACTGTCAACACAGCCAGCGCAAAGGAAAGGGGACCTGCAAACAACAATAATAACAACAAAAATAACAATGGGGATCTGCTGCCTTTGGGGTTTCGGTTGTTTGTTTTGTTTTGTTTTGTTTTTTCAACTGGAAGGAGAAACCACATCCGACTACCAAGCCCAGTCCATTCATTTCTTTCTACCATGTCCTTAGAAGGTAGAATAGGAGGCAGGGGATGAGGCCTAGAGTCAGAACATTTGCCTGGCCATGTGAGACCTTGGGTGTAAACTAATGTTTATACCAATAAAGACACCAGAGGTGTAAACTGAGATAAAAACCTGCTAGCTCACAGAGATAACTTTATTTTAATGATATACAAAGTATCTTTTTTCAAGTGGGATCCCAAAACTAAACTGCTAGCTCTTTAGAAATCTGTGTCATTCTACCCAGCTAATCTACCTTTCTCTTGAGCTCCTCCAAACCCAAGTGGGTCCCTCAGCTCTCTTTCCTGGATCACTGTTTTACCTGTGCCTTGCCAGCTGCTTCTCTCTTTTTCCTGCAAGCCCAAAGAGAAAATCCTTATTACCAGGAGCTCCTTCTGTAAAGGCTCTTCCAAGCCAAAAATGGAGCTCTATTAAAAGCCTATTGCTTCTCAAAGAAGTCTTCAGCTCTACCCCACACCCTTGGCAGGCAGATCCATGCCACTGTCATGGTGGTAGGGGTCATCAAGTCAGTAATGCTCCACCATTTCACCATTTTATGATGGGGTAGCTCTAGGCCACCCAGATGACTTTGCCTCAGGTTATAGAGCAAAGACCACAAGACCTTACCAAGCAACTTGCCTTAAACAAGCAAGGAACTTTCCATTCTTTATTGTTCTATTCTATGGAGGCTCATAGAGGCACACCCAGTGTATTGCTTCAGGACACAACTAGCTAACTGCATCTGACAAACTCAGTACCTTTTTAAGCTTTCCTATTTTGCTAACAATTAGGCTTTCTATGTAAAATAATCAACCATCCTGCAACACTTGGGTTCCATCACCAACACTTGTGAAAGGAACCTATTTAACGTCAAAAGTGAACATAGTCTCAGACACAGATTACTGCAGAACTGACATTGCGAATGGTGGGTGATCCAGATGTAAAGACATGCGAATGGTGGGTGATCCAGATGTAAAGAAAGACATTTAAAAAATACACTGATCCTACACATGAAAGTTTTAGTATTCTGAGAGAATGGTGAAGAAAGGAGACTCCAGGTAGTTGAAATAGCGCAACTGGAAGCGGATAATGATCTAAAGGTCTCTGGTTGAATCCCAGGGAATCAACTGATAACTACAAATCGATAACTATGATGACTTTAACATTTGCATCTCACACTGAAAAGTACATTCTATGTAACTATAGCCTTTACTGTTTTGCAAACCCAAAGTTATGTGTGCTCTTCCTACTCCTTTGGTTGCATGTCCTGCTAGCTAAGATTTGTAAAGTCTTAATGATATAGTGTAGACTTTATTTAAAATATTAAACTTAGAATACTATTAGCTTTGAAGATTAAGAAGTCGAATGTGCATTTACAATTTATTCCTACTTTGATATTGGGTATGTATATAGAAGAGGTATTTTTACCAGAATTGTCAACCAATTCATAGAAAAATAATTATATACTGTGAGCATGGAGGATCTGGAATTTGCAAAGGTTTTCAATCAGAGCATCTTGGGTTTGCACTTTGAATAAAGCTCAGTGTGTGGATTCTTTTGCATTTAAATTTGTAATTTTCGACTTGTTCTGTGGATAGTTATAATACAACAAAGCCTCTTTCAGGGTGCTTTCTGACGATACATTTCTTCCAGCAACTCTTGCTTTTCATATTTTCATTGAATAAACAAGAAAAATAAAGCCTCCTGGGTGAGGAAAAGGGATGTTTCTGTCACTTTGTGCCTTGGTTGAAGAATTTCTGGAGAATATTAAGAGAATTCAGAATTGGATTCTTCTCAGGAGCAGTAAGAGATTCTTGAGACTCAGAGTCAGCTCCCTGTGACCATCTAAATCTTTTCCTATATTTAGGGTCCTGTATTGGAAGTATTTCAACACTTGTAACAAAGCTGGAGAGCTGAATTCAGGAGCTTTCAGGTACAGGGGGTGTAGCTCAGTGGTAGAGCGCATGCTTTGCATGCATGAGGCCCCGGGTTCGGTCCCCGGCACCTCCACTTTTTGAGCTTGTCAAAACTTTGCAAGAAACAGGAGATTCTGTTCCCAATGCACTTCTGTGAGGAGGCCTTTCCAAACTCCGTTGGTTTTACTGTTGAGGATACCTTGTCAGGGATACAGAAGATAGTCCTACTTGCTTAAATGTTTAAACCTTTGCGGGCTCCCAAGACAGCGAGATTTCCTTCCATTTTCCCTAAAAGTTTAAGTTTATATCCATAATCCATTTCGATTTAATTCTCATATGAGATGTTAGAGTTCATCCATTCATTCAAATGCTCGGACGCCCAAACTTTCCAGCACCACTTCTTAAAAGTCTATTTTCCCTGACCAGTATTACTTCTGAACAGTTGGGAATATCTGTGGGAGTTTATTTTTCTGTTTTATTCGATTTCCATGTGTCTGTGTCTCTACAATGAACAGACAGTCCTTGTAATTGCAGTTACATAGTAGTAGAAATAGTAACTAGGTAGATTGGCCCTGTGATAAATTGTTTAGGAGAATTTCAGCTATTATAATTCTATACGCATTTATTAGAATCATAATTCTATACACATTTTCTACACACATTTTAGAATCGTCTACTCTATATCTACAAAATATCTCGCTGAGATTTAAAAAAAATGGTTGTGTAGCTGGACGGATGGCTTAGTGGTTAAAATAAAACAAAAACAAAAAACAAAACCCAAAAATCCAAAAACACTAATTGTTCTTTCAGAAACCCAGGTTCAATACCCAGCATCTACACAGCTGCTCACAGCCTTGTATAATTCCAGTTCCAGGGGGTCCAATAGCCTCTACTAGGCTGTGGGCAACAATACCCATGCACATCACACACACACACACACACACAGTAGATGTAAAATGTATAATTTCATGAAACCTTCACTTGGCAGTTGCATTTCAGTACATGGCCTCCCAGCCGTTCCCTTGAGGAGAAGCAGTCTTGATGTAGAAACCGATGAACCGTTGACGAAATGAATAAATAGCAAAGTTACATCTCTGTGAATAAGAGAAACACACTTTTATGGACGTAAAACGCGAGGAAAATGTACAAAGCACCCTACGGTAAGATCCTATACGAAGCAAATGGCTAGAATGGAGGTGCTGGGGATCGAACCCAGGGCCTCGTGCATGCTAAGCACGCGCTCTACCACTGAGCTACACCCCCGCTGATGGACAGGACTTTAGACTATTCTGTACTGTGGTTTACATTGTTGTTTGAGGTTGGGCATCTAATGCTTAGTCTCTTGAAATTCTGTTTCTCGAGTTTTGAATTGTTTGCTCTAGACACAGAAAGGTGTTCTGAATGAAAGACTTCAAAATCTTCCCATAGTTCCCAACTGCAAGGCAGCAGATCCCAGCACCCCTCCAGGGCAGATCCCAATACCGAATCTTAAGTGGGACTTCAGATTCTCCCTTCCTACAGGAGTGCCCAGGAAGCTGTCGAAAAGACTCCAAAAAGGAATGCCAGATTTTTTTTTTTTTTTTAAAGGAGCCTATGACTTTTCTGAGAAATGTAGATACAGGTGGGAAGATAGGAATCAACTGAAAAATAGAGTTAAGTCTAGCACATTGAAGGCTCGATTCTATGAAGCGCCTGAAAGAAAAAGCAAGCCCAAGTCTCTTGACAGGGACTCGGGATATGGTTCAGTGGTACAGCACCGGACAGCACTTGACTAAGATGTGCAGAAAACATGGGGGGGGGGGCACAGAAGCCACAGGTATAACCTCTCACAAAAGAGAAATATTCGAATGTCCGTGTGACAATATACAAAACATGTTCTGAAAAGCAAACAATGTACTCACACTAATAAAAGAAGTCTAAGGAAATAGATGCACTACGTCCACAGTTTGCAAATTAACTTCATAAGCAGAGTTAATAAAATTCTTATCTGGCAAGAGTTCGGTATGTATGTCAATGATATAGTTCTTGATGAACATGCTCAAAACCCGGCATTCTATCTAACAGCAGGTGTGTGTGTGTGTGTGTGTGTGTGTGTGTGTGTGTGTACGCGTGCACGCGCGCGCGTGATGTGCATGAGTGTTTTGCCTGCTGTCTTGCATTTGGCAACTATGGGAAAATCCAACTATTCAAAACTCGAGAAACAGAATTTCAAGAGACTAAGCATTAGATGCCCAACCTCAAACAACAATGTAAACCACAGTACAGAACAGTCTGAAGTTCTGTGCGTCAGCGGGGGTGTAGCTCAGTGGTAGAGCGCGTGCTTAGCATGCACGAGGCCCTGGGTTCGATCCCCAGCACCTCCATTCTAACTGTTTGCCTCATCGGAGATCTTACTGTTGACTGTAGGATGTTATAGACTAGTTTGTGTTATTATTGTTATGATGAAACAATATAACCTTGGAAGGAAAAGGTGTCCTTTCCTCTTAAGGTTCGGGGGTGGGTGTTTTTCAAAGTTTCTTCAACTTCAGAACCTTGGTTTTGTGGATTGATGTCTATGTGCAGGTGAGGGCAGGCACAAGATAAGGCAAGGTCTGTGATTGGGCAGTGAAAAAGAAAGATGGGGTCAGAGTCTTTGAAAGGTGGGAAAGAGAGAAGAGAAGATAGAGGAGAAGGATGACCCACCCCTGTGTAGCTTTAATTAGCCACAGGTAGCTAGGAATATCTTATAAGGGATGGATTATTATAGGATAATTTGTTTTATCTAGGTGGGCAGTTTATATCAGTATCAATTGGCTCTGAGTTTATTGTGTGGACGTTTTGTGGAGTGAGAATTTACTGATATAAATCTGATTGATTAATTACAAGCTTCTAGAGCTTTGATTTTAACAGGTTACGGAGAGTTGCGACTACACACGGAGTGGATGCTGGGAATGTGAGTAGAGCCCATCATAGCAGAGAGGGCTAGTCTTGGAGACGGAGAGATCGCTACAGGGCCCAGAGAGTAGCCGCTGGTAGAGTGGTGTGGAAATTGGGAACTTAGCGAGTCAGGTGGAGACGTTTTGAGAGCCAGAGAGTCTGCCGAGTCTGGCTGGCCGAATGAGACCGCTGTCGCCATGTGGCCTGCTGGTGCCGGTTGGTGTCCCCCTCCTCCTCCTCCTCCTCCTCCTCCTCCTCCTCCTCCTCCTCCTCCTCCTCCTCCTCCTCCTCCTCCTCCTCCTCCTCCTCCTCTTCTTCTTCTTCTTCTTCTTATTATTATTTACTACTACATGTTTTAGTTTTAAATTTTATTAAATTAAGTTTAAATTGTATAATCAGACGACTTCTTCCTTCTGGTGCTGGTTTCATATAGGCTACAAAGTATCCTGTCATAAGCTTTCATTATCCAAAGAAATGACATTCTTCATTACTGGGGAGATGAACCCATACTTACTAATATATGTCCCCAAAGCCCAGCAGGTGACCTTGCTAAAACCATCTCTCATAGGAAAACCTCTGAGAGATATTTCAAAGCATGTATCTCAAAGAATAAAGCCATACAATTGTTGAATTCTTCATAAAGTGCCTTCAAAGAAAGAAAAATTATGTAAGAAAGTCACAGACAGCACAAAGCAGATAGGGTTGGACTGGTAAAAGTCAGCCAGAATCTAGGTAGTAACTGTTCTGTCATGGAATGGCTCTTATGTTTCTGTATGTGACTGTCAATCTCCACAGAGTCACCAGTCTCTTTCCTATGTTGTTAATGGAAATTATTTTTATTTAACTAGATTTTTAAAACTAATCAAAATGTTTTTGATGCTGGGGGTTCAATATAGGATTTTGCATGTGTTAGGCAAGCACTTACCACTGGCTATACCCCTAGGCCTCTACTTTCTATTTTGAAACAGGAGCTCACTTAGTTCCCCCGGTTGGTCTTGAAACCACTCTGAAACCCAGGCAGGTCTTGAGTGTGGAGGGGCACCATTGAGAAATTATTTTGGACATAAAATTTGGACTGTTAAGATTATGGAGCTAGGGGGTGCATGATTGGACTTTCACAAAGAATCAAGAGCCAGATCACTGCTTTCAGTCCAAAGCTGAGATCACCTGAAGTTCCTGTATGTGATCATTTGACAACATCTTTGTTTTGACTACATTTCCCCCCCTTTGGAATTTGAAAACCTTAACATTTCTTCAAAGATGTTGTTCTCTTATTCTCTCATCCTGAATATGCAGGGATGTTGGCTGGGTATTCCACCACTTTGTTTGAGACAGTTACATGTAGCTCAGGCTTGCCTCCAACTAAACTATGTAGCAGAAGATGGCCTTGAATTCCCCAGTCATTCTACCCCGACCTCTCTCTCACGTGTTAGGATTACAGGTATGTGCACCCGCATCCCTTCCAACACCTGTTGTAATTGATTTCTACTGTCAGAGTGAGCTGCAGACTAAAGGAGGAGGAGCTAAGGATGGCTCTTTACTCCTCAGCCTATAACCCCACAGTGCTAAGATGGGCTGGGAATTGAACCCGGACCTCACCCTGACAGAAGCACTACAGCACAGAGTTGCACTTTCAGCATCTTTCTTTCTTTCTTTCTTTCTTTCTTTCTTTCTTTCTTTCTTTCTTTCTTTCTTCCTTCCTTCCTTCCTTCCTTCCCTCCTTCCTTCCTTCCTTTTGTCTTTTCTATAATCCAGGAAACTGTGAACTGATGGCTGGAGAGTTACAGCCCTACATGTGCTGATGCAGCCAGGCTTACAGCGGCCAGGAACTAGAGTTAAATAGATGCATTCAAAAACTGTCCAGTGATGAATTTACTTGGCATATCAGCAAGAAAAAATATGGTTAAAGACAATTTAAAGATGGGAACCTTGGACGCTTTATTGAGTTATGGGGAGAAAGAAAAGCAATGTGGAGTCCAAGATCACTGGACTCCCTCAATGCTTAGCCTGCAACCTACCTCTGAGTCACACAATGGTCTTGAAGTTATTCAGCAACAAATGTGATCAGCTTCATTTCCGGTTATTCTCAGGCTAGACAGGAATTCCTGATTTCCAAAAAAATTCAGACTGGATCCTTTTTCTACCTGCAAGCACTCCGTTTGGTTATGAATGCTACCTTAGAAGAGACCGTTCTTTCTCCCACTCTGTCAGTCCACACCTTGGTCTGCTGCTGTGATCCTTTTGAGATGCTTTCTCTGCATAGGGAAAGTATCAGAATGTGCTCTGTTACAATTGCTTTTCTTTCAGTTCCCTTTGATTCCTTGTACAAAACTGTCAGCAAGACAAAAGAAACAACACAGAGTTTATCTTAGTTGTATAGCTAACTACTGAAAATCAAGTGATTGAAAACAAAACACACTTGTTTCATTTGCTCACAACAATCTGAGTTTAAATTTGGGACATGGCCACACTGAGCATTTTCTCTGTAGCTGGGGTAGGTTTCACTTGTGTGGCTGAAGTCCAAGGCTGCCCTGTGATGTTTAACTACATGTTCCTCTTTTTTACCCTCTGTCTTGGATTTTCTGCAGTTGATGGTCACCTACCATTGAGACGTGCTTTGAGGAAGCTACTCACTCAAAAGCCAAATCACAGTTGAGAACAAATTGCCAATGTTAAAAAAAATAATTAAACACTGAAAACTTCTTTTACTCAGAAATAAGAGACTGAGAGGAAGTGCTGGGAATCTGCAAAGGCTCTCTTCCTTGAATTACTGAGTGGACCTGAGACAGAGTCTTGTGCCTGGAGCTAAATTCAGTGAAGGGGTGGAGAGGTGGGGGGAGGAATTGGAGGGTTGGAGGAGGGGACAAGGAGAGCTGGGGAGGGGAGGAGAAACTGAGAATGAACTCAAGTTTTGTTTGAGTGAATAAGAACTGATACTTCTATGTTGTTCTGTTGTTCTGGGCACATTGGGCCAGTGCACATGTTGCTGGCCCCAACCATAATAAATCTACATTCATAATATTTCTCCACAAGTTTCTTGACATTTCACTAAAATTCTCGAGCAAGGTCTACAGACCCTTTCTGAATTTGAGGCATTCAGTTTTAGTTCTTTATAGAAAATTACAACTAGAGTAATTAAGATAATGATGAGTGGGACAATCCAAGGAAAAGATCTAACTTTTACAACCACTCCCTCACCCACTAAGAACCCCAAAACTGGACTGCAGACACAGATCTGCCTTTGACTTCTTTCTGGCAGGGTTAGGTTGAGCCAGTGCTTTAAAATCAGTTTTATTTTACCAAAAGTATTGGTTGATAATGGTTACACATACAGTAGGGTGTGTAGTGGGACTGGTAACAAAACAGTAGTGCAAAATCCTCAATCCTTAAAATTGACTGACAAGTCTCCTAGAGGCCCTGCTGGGATTTGAACCCAGGATCTCCTGTTTACTAGACAGGCGCTTTAACCAGCTAAGCCACAGAGCCCTTACAAATTGAGGTAGTTTCCTCTTAGGAGAGAGCATAGGTAGGCAGTGTTTCAGACAAACCTAAGTACCTGAAAATTAAATGATTACTGTTCCTCGTGTGCAGATGACCAAACAACGGTGACAGTTCAGGTTCCTTGGAGATACTATGTAACATTTTCCTCTCCAGTTGCTGTGAACCCCTCTCCAGTAGTGGCTGAGTGCTGTTTCATTCTTTTTCAGGGTCACATATGTCTGTGTACCATATTCTGTTATTTTTCCTTATCAATGCATATACAGTCAAAACAATAGATGTGGGCTTTGATTGTCAAGCTCATTATCAAATTAAAAATGTCTTAATTGCTGAGCCCTGAGCTGAACTGTCACTATTTCAAAAACAAAAGAGCAAAGAAAGGAAGAAAAGAGAGGGTGAAAGAGGAAAAGAAAAAATTTACCGAGTTATAAAATCGTTACAAAATCAAACTATAGTTTTCCTAGGTGAAGACTTGAGTGTCAACACACTACATTATACCAACGGTAGAGGAGATTATTGTACTAAACATTCAGAATTCCCATATCACAAAGGAATAATCTCACATTAGTAAAAATTCGATTCACCAAGTCTCAGGATTGAGCCTAGAACCTTCTTCCTATTTTCCTCACAATGCTTTCCCAGCCGAACCACAGCAGTCATGCAGAGAAGAGTTTTTCTTTTTTATTTCTTGTCAGTTTTCTTTTCCCTCCCCAACCCTTTTGTCTTTCTAGGATGTTTGAGATTTGAAAAGTGTTGTTAATTGTCCAATGCACCCAGATTCCCTAGAAGGACCTGGAATCTCTCTGTTCTACAATACTGATTAGAGCCCTTGCAGGCAGTGTGGAGAAAAAGGCTTGAGGAGAGAAACAGACAGGAGTCCAGACAGCTTTCTGATCATCCACATCCTAGAAGGCACCACTCAGAAACTTAAAGAAACTGAAGGAAACATTCTCGAGGCTTCTTTTTCTATCAGTCTAGATCTTTAATTTCTCATAATCTTCACAGATCTGCAGGTTCGTCGGCAATACAGCTTTGCTCAAAGATTACATATGTAAACATTGCCAGCCTGACCACATGACCAAATCTCAAACTTACACCAACAACACCAGAGAAATAAAAGTGACTTTTATTTTCATTACAACCAAATCTCTCTAAAAGACATTTGTCCTAGAAATCACACTGTAGATAGCCCAGGATGGCTTCGAGCTTACATTCTCTCTTTCCCTGATATTTAATTAGTATGGATGTTACCAATATTATTTTAAAGTTCAGTCAGAGTCAATGACTGTTCAAAGTGATTGAAGAGCAAAGTGCATGAGTCATTTATAAGGCACAACTATAGATGAGAATATTTTCTAAGGAGTTAAGAAGCAATTGTTCATGAAAGCATGAAGCCAATCTACTAACACACAATGGTAGTAAGGGTAAAATTGTGAGAGGGACAGAAAGGCTTTTGTCGAATGAGGTTAAAAACTTATGAAAATGTAAGCAGAAGATAGTTTGTGGAGGTATTGGAATGTACCATGTTATTGAGTAAGTATCATCAGCAGTGTCTCCATCCTACAGCAGCAGCAAATTAACCATTTCCCCTTGTCAGATATTAGAACTCGAGAGTCTTTTATCTTTTCCTCAAACCTTCTTTTACACTCAGGTTTTCTAAAATATTTCTCCTCATTTAGGTGATACACAGAAACAATTTTGCTTCATAAACTGAACTGTGTGATCAGAATTATGTTGGCCCATCAAAGCTCTTGTTGGGACCCCAAAATCAGACTGCTGGTAGGGATTGAAAGAATCATCCAGGGCAAAGCAAGAGTGCGGAGTAAGTGTGGGTGTGAGGCTCTTCCCTCCTCTGAGCTTCCACAAAGGCTCCTCATAGACTATTCTTCTCCTCCCTCCCTCCCTCTCCTCCCTTCCTCCCTTCCTTCTCCACCTTCTCTTTTTCTTTCCTTTTCATCTTTTCTTCCTCCCCTCTTCCCTTCTCAGCCACTCACAGGAAGGACAGATGGGAGGAAGGTCTCCAGACCTCCAGATCGAAGACACATACACTGATAAATCTATTAAGCCATTTGGAAATTTATGTGTGAATATATGTCTGAAATGTATGTATTTCAAATTATCATATTGCTCACGGAGAGTGCATAGAATTTGCCAAGTTAATAAACATCATACTTCATGAAAAAAGTCCAAGGTCATATAAATAAGCAAAGTAGCTTCTTAAATCTCATAGAGGTTAACAAATACGCCACCGCGAAAGATTGCAACTAAGAATTGTTGGTGGGAAAGCTTAGCTCACAGTCTTCAGCCTACAGGATGGATTTGTGGGTGGAAGAGATGGGGGCTGAACTCAGGGCCTTTGTATGCTAAGCATGCCTCTCCTGAGCTACACTAGCAACATCAAAACTTGCCTCATAAATACCGTAGAGAGGTCTTTCTATCTGAGTCTTCAGAACCTAAAATGTACTGGCTACATCGATCCTTTTATACAACTCTGTTCTTTCAGAACCTGCTGGACTGCATTCTACCTCAAAGCCAAACCAGAACAAGGTTAACAAGGCTAAGGCCTATTCTAAGTGCTATACTGCTAGCCTAAGTCAGTTCCCAAGATGATGCCTGAAGGGCACTCCCGTTGGCCCACCTTAAGGCATCTCAAGATACAGCAACTCAATATCTCTGTATAGATTTATGTCTTATACGTTAAAATTTCAAAATAAGTTTAACACAGAGAAAGGGAACACATTTTATATATGAATATCAGCAGGAAAAAACTCTCAAAAATATAACACTTATCAAAATACATTGTATACATGTATGAAATTCAAAAAAATCATTAAATACATTTTTTAAAAATGATGCAATAGAAACAAGAGGGTGAATTTTAGTGAAAGTTTGTGCAGCACTTTTCACAATTGCCTTTTAGGTACAATGGAACGGCACTTGAATCTTAATACATAATTTAATACATAATTTTAACTGTGTGTGTGTAGGAATGAAGCCAATGTTGGAAACCAGAACTCTCACCATGAGAGAAGGACTACACAAAATTTCCACAAAGGCAAAGGACATCTCTGTCCTAGCTTTGCCTACTAAAACAGTGCATAAGCATTCACACTCAGGTACTGGGCAGGGTAGCCTTGTATGTTGATTATGGAGTCTGCTAAAAGGGAAGAGCGTTCCAGGAGAATTTGTTGTTGTAAGGGGAACTGGGACACAATATAAACACAATATAAACCCAGAGCATCATTCCATGCCAGAGTGTAAGGAAGTGCACAGCTCAGCGTCAGGCAAAATGTATCAATCGATTATAGTTTCAAAAGACATATGTGGTTTCAAAGAATTCGCCCATAGGTTTCTGATGAAAGTTGAAGCTTTGCTGTGAAGGAATGGAAGAGTCCGTGCAACTCAGAACCTCTGCGGTATAGACCTCCGGGTTCTTACACAGAACACACTTCAGAGTGCAGAACATCAGAGACAGTGGAGTTTAACACAATGGACTAATTCAAGGCGGCTCACAGTTTGTTTTATTCTGTGACAGTGTCTCATTCTGTGGTCCAGATTGGCCTGGAACTCAATATGTGGTCCAGACTTCTCCAGACTCAGCAATACTGTTGCTTCAGCCTCCGGAGGTACCTTCACCACCATGCTTTAGATACTGAGGATACCCGATTTATCAAGCATGACAGAACAGTATTTTCCCCTCAGCCTGGGGCTTGTCTTTTGTCTTTTACAGGCTGTTTTAATTTTAATGAAGTTCAATATATTAATTAATGACCACTTTCCTGGATCGTGTCTTTGAGGTTCATTTCTACTTCTGAAGAGTCACTGTTCTCTGCTACAGACTTTCTGAACCGAGAAACAGAACCTTTGTTTTTTGTCTGCGGCTGCGACCACTGAGTGTGGTTTAGTGACTCAGAGGCGGCGGCACCTGTCTGAGATTCTGGTTGTACGGATCCAGGGTGAAGGTGCTGCAGCTAGGGCCCTTTGAGGAGGTGCAGAAAGGACCTTCTAGGATCCCTGGTGAAGCTGAAGTTCGTGGGTCCCTGCTTTACAGTCAGGTGCGCTTAGATAGCCCTTGCCAATGTGAACAAAGACCAGGGTAGGTGTCGACGTTTTCAGCTTACAGCATTTTCATTGGCATTAGATTTAATCAGACGCAAAAATTTTGGCCCTTTGAGCTGAAGAAAATGCTCCAGAAAAGAGGGTGGGAAATCCCTCGGTTCCCTCAATCCTTTCTGCCTGTGCCTGGTAGGTGACTTGGTCATCAGAAGAATCGGTAGTGTGGAGACTTTGGAAACTGTTTTCTTCCGGCGATCCTGAGCTTTGTTGGGGGTCTCCAAAGGAGACTGGTGCAGCTGAAATCTGTCCTAAGAATGCCTTTCACTAAATAGAACCGTTAGAAAAAAGCACGCTGGGCTTTTTTTTTTTTTTTTTTTTTTTTTTTTTTTTTTTTAAAAGATAGGGATTGTGAGTAGCCTCTTTAGTGTAGATGGGGATGTAGCTCAGTGGTAGAGCGCATGCTTCGCATGTATGAGGCCCCGGGTTCGATCCCCGGCATCTCCAATGTTTTTTCTCAAAATATTTTGTCCTTTTAAAATACTTTCTTACGATATTTATTTAAGCGCTTTATATCCTTATACTTATTTCGTGTCTATTTAGCTATCGAAACACCGCGTCCTTCCTAGAGACAGCTCTAAGGTGGTTGTCGGACAAATCACCCTGTGAAAGCATCCAGAAGGAAGGATGTACAGGCCCACCAGGGGCTACACTTAGTAAAAATAAAATGACTCTATATATATTTTGGAAAATAGTGGGGCTAGGGGAGGTACTAATAGTATCCATTGCTAACATTCATTAATTGTACATAGGAATTCAGAATAGAGAGTCTCTCACACACTGGAGGTACTTAACATTTAATTTCTCTCTCTGCCTTTGGTTTTATTAACTGCTTTTGTACAGGACAGCTGATCATTCTCACTGTGAGACGGCTAGGGAAAAGATGGGGCTGGGCCTCAAGGTAAAAGTATCAAAAGTTATTAAACTGTGTCTGCCTGAGCAACTTCGAATCAAACTTTGAATGCCAGGCGGTGGGTGGGGGATGTAGTCCTCCCTGGTGGGAGGCTGGTGGATTACTGGTAGGTTTAAGCCCCAGTAATACCACTGCAACAACAAAACACAACTGTAGAACACCTTGATGGGAACCCCTAAAACACCTTCCCAGAAACCGAACTGCCAACCAAAGAACATACAAGGACACAGCCCCTCCCTTCCCCAACGTATGCAGTAGACATGGAACCTGGTCTTCATGTGGGTCCTCCAACAACTGGAGAGGGCGCTTACCCTGACTCTGTTGCCTGCCTGCGGACCCTGTCCACCTCTCTAGGCTGTCTTGGCTAGACTCAGTGGGAGAGTTTGTGCCTAGTCCTGCACAGGGTGTCAGGGTGGATTGATACCTAGGAGCGACCTCCTCTTTCTCACAGATGAAGGAGGAGGGATGGGGCGTGGGGATTCGTGAGGGGAGGGGACTGGGATGAAAGGAGGAACTGCGATCGAGATGTAAACTAAATAAATAATTAATTAATGGGGGAAAACAAAGACCTCAAGATTCCTTTTCTACTGAACAATTTTTCACATTAGTAAACCGGGAGTATATCTTCTGCTTTAATTTTTTTTTCTGTAAATTATGGAAATATGCTCTGAGACTTGACTAAGAATCACTGATTGTGTTGGAAGCCAGCCTGGGCAAGGGGAGTGTGAGCGTGGTTTTCAAAGTTCACACAAAGTGTCTGCTTTTCTTTGTATTTACTTCAATCACAGCGGCCATTTTTTAAAGCTACAAGAACATGACTGTATAGTGATGTTTTCTAAGCAGTTGCTCTGAGCGTTCATGTAATTTTCTTTATTTGATATGTCAAACTAATTTGTTTTTATTTCTCATACTAGTTAGGGACTTGTTGACTTTGAAGGAAAGTTATATGTTTAGCCTAAATCAACTCACTTCAATTTTAGGATAACAAAGAATAAGTTATAAGATATTTCTTGGAAGGAAATGGTATTGATTTTACTAGGTTAAGAGGCATGGCTTACCTGCATGGTCAGTCGACCATTCATTCATCTCCGTGTATGGGGTACATGACTACCTGAGCAAAACTAAGTTTATAAGACTAATAATGAGAAACGAGGAAAGACTGTTGGGAAACAACCATGGGCTGCTGCCTTGCCCCATAGACATTAATTATATGGAACCCAAGCCCTGTTCACCTTTCCCAATGTTCTAAAACACTGATCTCTGGACTGTATTTCCAAGGTTAAATCACCCTTTCTTTCTCTTGCCATGTGGCTTGAGTTCACAGGATGTACTGTTTTTGTATTTTTATGTGACCTGTTCCTTATCACTCCGATTTCATGTCAGCAAGGAATGCAGGAGGAAGAAAGCATATAATGCAACCTCAGCATCTAGGAGGCTGATGCAGGAGGATTGCTGTGACTGTAACCCAGCCTGGTCTATAAAGCTACAGACTGAGCTCAAATAACAAAGAAGCAATGTCAAAACCAACCAACCAACCAACCAACCAACCAACCAACCAACCAACCAACCAACCAACCAGAGTATAGGTGCTGGGGAGATGGCCCAGTGGGCGAAATGCTTAAGCAGGTGGATCTGCCTTTGAATTCCATAATATGCATAGTAAAGCCAGACTCTACCACTTACTGGCTAGTTTAACCTAAATGACAAGCTCCAGGTTCAGTGAGAGACTATCTCAACAACTAAGGGGAACGAGTCAGGAATGCAGAGGCTCTCAGCTTTCTGCAGTAAGTGACCACCAGGTTCTTCCCCTCTCCTCCAAAACACATCCACCCAAAGGTGGAATTGATTATTTATTGTTATTTATTATTTGTGTTATTATTTTCAGTGCATTTAATATCCTGCATTTTGAAGTCCAGATAGGGACTCTGGGTGAACTGTTAGGTGAGTGTGGTCAGGCGGACTGTGCACCACTTGGTACTACTGGAAATTTGGGTTACCTCGTACTCCCCAAATCTGTGTAGAGTATGGAATCCCTTCAGAAGAACTTTGAGGTCTTACTTTTAAGATTTTTAAGATTAAGAAGGAAAGTTGCAACTGTAGTTAACAATACTGTATTTTACACTGAAAACATTGAAAGCAGAAATCAAGTTAAATGTTCTTTACACACTCAGGTGCACACACAAGTGAATGGACGAGTGCACGCACAGTTACCCACAGGTGAAAACAGAAGGAAGCTTTTAGAGTTGATGAGTGTGTTAACTTTCTTGACCATGATGATGTTTCCAGTGGTTCACACATATGTTCAAACTCACCAACTAGTATACATTGTATAGTTTCAGCTTAAAAACAGATTTGTTTTGCTTTGTTTTTAGAATTGCTGAGCCCAAAGAGATGGCTGGGCGGTCAAGAGCACTGGCTGTTCTTCTGGAGGATAGAGGGTTTGATTCTTAACACTATATGGTGGATCACAACCCTCTGTAACTCCAATTCCAGGAAACAGATACCCTTTTCCATCCTCTGTTGCACCCATGTGTCATACATTTGCCTCTGTCTGTCTGTCTGTCTGTCTGTCTCTATATGTGTTTGCCTGTGAGCTTTATTATGGCTGTTTTTCAAAGAACACAACTTCATTACTGTTATCTCCTTCCCACCTTACCTGAGCTCAGTGCCCCTTTCCCATGCTTTCTAGGCTAAGTGAGAACTTGTAGCAATTCTTTTCCTTTAGCGCCCCCGCCCCCCAAGCACTGCTTTACAGGTGTTGTGCTGTGCCAGAGCAGAGCAGAACTTTAAAACTCAACGACAGAGATACATTTCTTTAGGGAAGGGAAAGGGAAGGAGAGAAAGGGAGAGGGGAGAGGAGAGTGAGGAGAGGGGATAGCGAAGAGGGGGAAGAGAAGGGAGAAGAAGGGAGGGGGAAGGGGAGGGGAGACGAGGGGAGGGGAAACGAGGGGAGGGGAGACGAGGGGAGGGGAAGGGAAAGGGAAGAGAGAACTCTCCAGGCAGGAATAAGACCCTACTTCCTGAATAGGGAATTTACAAAAGTGGAAGAGCCATTATTCGTACAGAAAGCAAACCCCAGAGAAAAGTAGCCGAGTCGGGGAGAAGAGCACTCCTGACTGCATCCCTGTCTCCTCTCAAAAGTCACTGAAGAGTCTGAGATTTCAAGTTCTATGGGTTTCATTTGGATAAAGCCTGGCGCGGCGAAGATCGGCGGAAGGGAAGTCTCTAACATCTTGATTCTTAAAACGTTCTCCGTGGCTAAGACAGGGGGGCTGGGTTTTATTGTAGAACCCTGTCCTCCAAGGCTCCTAGTTTTCATTGTCTTTCATAGCTCTAGGACAGACTGCGGAGACCGTATGACAACGGCAGGTGAGTGCTTTCTTCCTCTCCGTAATTATAGGTAACACTTGGCAAAGGGTTCCCCAACTTTTCTGGGAGGATCTGTCCTTAGTCCTGAAGGAAGAAGAGAGGATCCCGGTCGCTTTTTAAACTGAGGTTTTAGACCCCAGACCGTTCACAACCCTCACTGGCGTGTCTGTGAAAGTGCAGATTGATCAGAATACCCCTTGTATTGGGGGCCTCTTTATTTATTTTATTATTTTGACAAAGAAGATCAAAATAACAATTCTAGAAAGGCTCTTGAATTTTTATGAAGATGAATAGGAAACAGGCACTTCTCGGCAGTGGGGATGTAGCTCAGTGGTAGAGCGCATGCTTAGCATGCATGAGGTCCTGGGTTCGATCCCCAGCATCTCCAGGTTTTTGATGGTGGGGAAGGCCCACATTCATTTTTAGAATTTCAATTCTCTCTTTAGCCTGTTTCGGGCTATGCACAAAGCTATTCCTACTAATTTGTTATTGCTGTTCGCAAACGAACAGGTTTCGTTAACCAGCTGTATTAGGAACTGTATTTGCACCAATCTTGGGGACGCTCTCGTGGCTCCAGTCTGGGATCAGGGAAGATGCACATCCACACCTCTGAATGTAGAGGACTGATGCTCTTCTGCCTCTCCCGACTCCTCGCACAGCTAGTGACTGATTCTGTAGCACTACTGTAAGGGGCTTTGTCTAGTGGGCCCTTTGTCTGGAGGGATTCCTCCTTTGAACTTTTCCCTCTACTCCCAACTTTCGACACTGATATTAACAAGTAAAGGGAGTTCAGAAAAGTTTTCCAGTGGCTTTATTCCGTCCACTGCCCCACCTCATCTGGTCCCCAACCGAGCCCAGAGCAACCATTATTGGCATTCTGCCTGGTTACAAATGAATTAAAAGCTTTTAAACCTGGGGATGTGGAGGGGTTGTGGAGGGTTACCAGGTTGGGGTATGGATTAGTCAAGTTCTTGAAGAGAACAACAGATACCAGCTCTTCCTTCTGTCTGACTACAGCATTTTGAACAATCAATTATAATAGGGTCTTGTGCTGAAGCAGCTTGGTCCTAAGGAAAGAGGACATTAAGGTGTGAGTCTTAGGCTTGCTAAGGTGTTTTTGGGCTTGCTAATCCTTCTGGTTAAATCAGTCTGTTCTGCCAACTACTGACCAACAGTATAGGTCTGAGAAATGCGACTGTAAGGTGGTACTAAGATCCAAGAGTACTTTAGTTAATTCAAAAATAGCCACAGCGTTCATCAGCTTTTCAGGCCACAGGCTAAGAGTCCAGAGGCCTTTTCCTCATGAGTGGTAGTCATTTCTGCTACGTCATGCTTCTGCAATCTAACCGGAACTTGCCAGATCCCAAGACTCATCAGTTTTAGGGTTTGAATTTTGGGGTTTTTTTTGTTTGTTTGTTTTGTTTTTTGCTATTGGTGTTGTTTGTTTTATTGGTGGAGAGTCAGGAGATCAAATCTAGTGCATGGGAGGCAACCAACCACTCCATCTCTGACCTCTTAGCTGTATTCCCAGGCCTCTTTCTACTGTTTAGTTTGAAGCAAGTTCTCACTAATTTGTTCAGGCTAGCCTCCAAGTATCTGGGATGACAGCTCTGGCCACCATTCTTGGTTTGATAACTAGCTTCAGGCTGTGGTTACTCCTTACCCTCCTTTCACTCCCCACTCGGCTTCCTTTGATGTCACTTCGTGGCCATCAGCAGAATACAACTGTGATGGCCAGTCTTGATTGTCAACTTGACTTCATTTAAAATGAATGAAAACCCAAGCAGATGGGCACTCTGTCCATCCTGTTCCTCCAGAGAACCCTGAAGAATAGCACTCTGTTAAGCCTAGGCATGGTGACACATGCCATCAATCCCAGCAATTGGGACAGAGGCAGGCAAATCTCTGAGTTTTAGAGCATGGTTTACAGTCAGAGCTATACACTGAGAGTATATCTTAGAAACAAGCAGACAGACAGACAAAATTAAAAATTCATTCACTGCCATTGTTCCAACACAGAGGCATTTCTTTGGACACCTACTCTCATATCTAGAACTTGCATTATATTATATTATATTACATCTTCTAATAAATCCTCCTTCTTCATGAAGGAGTCAAGATCCCAGTTTCACCTTAGTGGGAGTACTAAAGGGGGACTCCTATGTGGGCAGCATTAAGAAGTTTGTCTGTACATTTCTTCCATTTTCAGCCTTGCTGAGACATCATTGGCCACTGAAACAGTTACAGACATGCAAGCAATCCCTAGAATGTTTTAAAATCAAAGGCAGAGGGAGATGATTAAAAGAATGTAAGCTCTTCTTCTCCTCCTCCTCTTCCTGTAATAAAAAGTTAAATTTATGTGTTTGCAGCCTTCCTCACCCCTCTGCCACTTTCTAACACCTGCATTGCCTCTCGATTGCGAGCTCCAGCCAAAGGAAAAGGAGGGTAAGTAAGGAGGTGCCCAAACCGCAACTCCCTACAAAGCAGACTGCCCGCACCGGTGGTAAAGCACCCAGGAAACAATTGACTACAAAAGCCCACTCCCAAGAGTGTGCCCTCTACTGGAGAACTGAAGAAAACTTACCGTTACTTCCCATACCGTGGCACTCTGAAAACAGGTGCTATTGGAAGTCCACTGAACTTCTGATTTGCAAGCTCCCGTCTCAGCTTTTGGTGTGAGAAATTGCTGAGGACTTCAAAACAGATTTGCGCTTCCAGAGTGCAGCCGTTGGTGCTTTGCAGGATGCAAGTGAGGCCTATCTGGTTGGCCTTTTTGAAGATACCAACCTGTGTGCTATCCATGCCAAATGTGTAACAATAATGCCAAAAAGATATCCAGCTAGCACACCACATACGCGGAGAATGTGCTTAAGAGTCCACTATGAGGGGAAACATTTCATTCTCAAAAAATTTTTTCCTCTTCTTCCTGTTCTGAATGTTAGATATTTTTTCATGGGGTCAAAGGTCAAAGTATATGATTGTGAGTGGAAACCTAGGGGACAGAATTAGGTACTGGCAGTTTCTCCATGTTCATTTGTGTGTGAATTTTTAATATAAATGCAAGGTGTAAAGCATCAATGCAAGCAAAATGTTTCAGTGAACACATTTCAACAGTTCAACTTTATATCAATTATAAATAAACCTCTTAAAGTTTTCTGGACAAAAACCCCATTATGTTGATAAGAAGTAGCAGAGGCAGCAGGAGTGGGGATGAAGCCCTTTGCTGTCCTGGGCGGGACACTCTGAGTTCTTTCAGCAACTTCCACTCAGGTGAAGCCTGGAATGCCCTGGACTCTAACCCTCTGAGACTGTAAGTTCTAAATAAACTTTCTTCTGTAAGTGCCTTCCTTGGTCATGGGTGTCTTCGCACAGCAAGAGAAAGTAACTGAGAGAGGCTCCAGCAAGTCTGCTTCAGACATGCACATGAGGCCACTTTAGCTGCTTCAGACCTCCTTCAGCCCATATGCTTGTTCTTCTGAAGTGAATTAGGTACAGAAGACCAGTGATTAGGTATCGATTCATTATTTGAGGATTTACTTAAAGCACTGCTTGCACTGTGTATTTGCCAAGCTTGACTTTACTTGCCACCTGGAACAGAATGACCTGAAGAAATAGCCAAAATGACATGCCGACTGCCACATACACATGTGTAAAATCTTGCCTACTTGCTCACTTCACCTTGTGGTTTTAGAGTCTAAAATGAGAAAGCCAACTGGATCCATATGGAGGCTTTACAGGACCATCCTGGCTTTGGTCCCAGAACTTCTCCTCCTTCCACTGTCTTTGGTGTCACAGTGCTAATTCCTGAAAGTCTCCCACAACATTTCCTCAGCAAAAAACAAAGCATCCCAGTGTCTGTCCAGCTCCTGCCCTCTATGGAGGTACTGCATCTTCGTGTGATTTCTTTACATGAATCTTGTCGAGCAGTGTGATGGTTTGAATGAGATATTCCCCATAATTTTAGGCATTTGAACACTTGGTCCTCAGTTGGTGATGTTGTTTGGAGGTTTAAGAAGTGTGGCTTTGGTTGAGCTTTGGGGTTTTAGTTCAAGATATAAGCCTTTACCTTCTGCTGAGGTAGCCATGCCTGCCTGATGATGCCTACGCTACCATGGTGATTAAGGACTCTTATTCTTATGGACTTAGTTAAAAGGAGAAGCAAGCTGATTCTGAGCATCTGTTTCCCGGCTTTGGACTGCAGATACTGTGTGGCCTCAGCTTCTGCTCTCCTGATTTCCCATCCTGACTGACTGTACCCTCCAACTGTGAGTCATAGTACACTTTTCTTCCTTAAGTTGCTTTTGTTAGGCATTTTGAGAAAAGTACTTTTCTTATCACTGACAAAATACCTGGCTCAAACAAGTTAAGGTGGGAAAGATTTACTTTGGCTCCTGTTTCAAAAAGTGTAATCCATTCTGGCAGAGTGGTTGGGGTGTTTGGGTCCGTGGTGAAGAGAATGTGAAACCGCTCACATTTGAACAGATGAGGAGAAGGAGAAAGGGGATGGATAGTCTGCCCTTAGCTGTTTTCTCCTTTTCTTTGCATGTAATGTGAAGCCTAAGCCTAGCGAATGGTGCCACACACCTTTGAGGTGGGTCTTCTTTCCTTAGTTAAAACTTTTTGAAAACGTCCCTCTCTAAAGCACTGGGGTCCTTAATCCAGTCACGTTGACAACTAAAATGAACTATCTCAGATGTTGTTTGAGCAGCTAAATTATTCACACACAGAAGAATAAAATTGGATCTCATACCATCCGTTAAACCGAACTAAAAACGAGTCATAGAACAATCAAGAATTAGAGATTGTTGATAGTCCAGAGATGCTCGGAAGTTACACATAAAGTTGTATCTTAATAATACACACTTTGCACAAATACTCGAGCGCCCACTGATTTTGGCGCCGGCGGGATCTTGGAACCAATCCCTCTGTAAAACACTAAGCATTGCATTCGGCTTCTCCAGAATTTAGCTTCTCCAAGAGAGGATCCGTGAGGAGCATCGCAGAGCAACCACAAAAATGAGGAAAAGCAGAGAAGGTAAGGAGCAGTTTCGGGACTCCTGACGCCTTCCGAAGATTGTAGGTACCCTAACCTTAACCCTATCCTAACCCTAACTTAACCTAACCCTAACTTAGGTCTTGGGACTCATCTCAGCGCCTTCCTAAGAGCGGTAGGACAGCGATGGGCTCTGGGGTTTGCATTTTAGAAGCATGGAGCGAGCGTCAGCAGAAAGGCCTGCCGCTCTGTAGCTTTTTGCAATTGAAACAACTCTGTTTGAAAACAAAGCGTTGGGTTTTATTTTTCAATATTCAAAAGTACTATTTTTCTATCCTGTCAGGAATACCATTGATTTTGTTAGAACTTCTGACTGATATATTTTGAGACAGCGCTAAGGGAACATTCAGGCACTGGCGATTCTGAGTTACCATAACTGGGAACAGGTCTAGCGTCTCTCGGAGTAATAATCTCACGGAATCCTTTCGGGTCCCTGGCTTCTTCGTTTTCGGGTACTCGCTTAGTGCAATTTCGGAATAGTCAAGTGTGCTCAAGTGTTGTTGGCCTGAAGGGGGTCCTTTTGTTTCGGCCAGTGTCTATCCGAACAGTACATTCACAATAATTCTAAATAACGTTAGCATCTCACCTAGTCAACTCCAATTTGATCCAAAACTAAAAGGGGCCTTCCAGGTGGCTCCGTGGCTTAGTTGGCTAAAGCGCCTGTCTTACATCTCACAACCATAAAATAAAGAGACTAGAATTTAGGCTTAATATTTCTCCTGATCCCAAATACCACATCATTCTATTCATAAAAGCAGCATCCAGTATTGCTTGAAAAGATCGTTTACAACTATATGACACACAGGCTGATCAGACAGCTCTTTGCTGTCTGTTTGTATGCTCACATGTCAAAATCATGAATACAGTTTTGCGTGTCTTTTGAAGTGTTCACTGATTTCTTTAAGTTTTCTCATGTCTGTGAGCTGAAGAAAAATCATCCTTGATAATCACAAATCAAGAGCCAGCCACTAGGGCGGGGAAGTCAAGGTCTGGACTTGGTGTGAGGCTCTGTCCTGGTAAACAAAGTAAAAAATAGTTTTCAAAATCACAAGTGAATATTCCAAAGATTTTAGCTGATTTAGGGAAACATAACTTTGTTTTGCTTTGGCAGTGTTGAGCGTGAAACTGAGAGTCTCAGGTGTGTGTGGTGAGTACTGGACACAAAATGACAGCCATCCTTTTTCCTCCACTGGTTTATTAGAGGCACATGCCTACTCAAGGAAAGCAAGACTCTAGATGGGCATGTCAAATCCACGAGGTTACGTTTCTGGATGAGAGGTGACTGAAGCGGCTTCTGGAAGGAACTCTCTGAAGTGTACAATGGAAGACACACACTGATCTATTTCAGTTGGTAATTATGCAGCTCAATTCAGTTCCTCGTTTATTAAAAACTTAATTGTATTTACGATCATATGGCATATGGAAAGGTAAGTGATCTTGAAAGGAGAATTATACGAATTTAAGGTTTAAAAATATAAAATTAAAAGAGTAAGTCCCAAAAGCCACAAACTCAGGGCTAAGCCCTGCCGCCAGGAATAGCAGGCCATAAAGATAAAGAAAAGAAATACAAAAACCAGCTCAGGCTATCGAGGACTGACCCATAAACCATCCAAAGACATCCCCCCAGCTTACTCAGAGTCATACTTTAACCAGATGTCCTCCAGACCCTGATAAGCCCCTACTTGTGCTTTTCAGCCATTGTGTCCTGCAGAGAGCATTCCAGGAAACCGGGCGGCCCAAGCCTAACCAGAGGTGTTTCAAATACAAATGCTTCATCAATTTTGACAAACTTTTAAAAATAATGAGGACCTAAAGACCCAACCGTTCTCCTGATTTAGTAGCTCTGTTCCAGGAACCAGGGGGCCATAAAACCTTTTGGCGTCCCCTTATCTCCTGGAGCCATAAACAATCCTGTAACTTGTGGTACATCCCCCTTAGACATCCCCCATCCCCTGGGCTCACAGCCTCTGCCTTTAAATACTCTTTCTCCCAGCCTCTCGGGGTCGACACCTCTGTCTCCTGCGTGGGATATGTGTCGGCCCGGAGATCTCTGTAATAGGTCTCCGTAATAAACCTCGCCTTTGCTTATTACATCCAAAATGGTCTCTCTGTGTCTGGGGTCCGAGATTTCCCAAGACTTGAGTAAGGGTCTCTCTGCGTGGGATCTTTCAATCTTTGTACCCAAGAGAGATAAAAGCTCTCTTAGGAGGAAATGCGTAGACAGTACATAATAACAAACATAAAAACACCTTTGGGGCAGTGTTAAAGGGATGTCTGATGTTTAGGAGAACATATAAAAGGGATTTTCTTTAATCAGCTTCTATGCTTTGAATGTGAAGTTTTCCCGACAGACTCCTGTAAATGGTCTCCAACTGGCAACACTTGTAAAGAAGGGACCTCGACGGAGGAAGCAGGTCACGGAGGTTGGATGGTGAAGTTCTTAGCCCAGCTATGCTTCCGGTCCTGTCCTGCTGAAGGGTGAGCAAACAGCTGTCACAGGTTCCCCCACTGTCCTGCCTTCCCTGTCACTGCAAGCCAAAGCAACCTCTCTTCTTTTCTTATCAGGAGTTTGATCACAGCAGTATGAAAATAGCTAACACTCTAGAAACATCAGAGAAGGGTACACGTCAGCTGCAAAGAGAGAGCAGTGTGTAGGAGAAAAAGGCAGAGTATGGAGCAATCTAGTTAAAGGGAATTAGGCCACATGCATGGGATTGAAACAAACTCTGCTATAGCAAGAATAAATGGCAAGCATGACTAGGAAAGAGGACGCAGAAGACAAAGACATCACCAGGTTCTGGTGGAGGATTTCGGTCTATGCCAAGAGCAGCCAAGCAGACATAATACACACTCACTTCCAACTATCACCAGGCAGGGAAAATACTGCAACATTTGAGATTTGTTCCTCTAAGTTTCCTTTCTCTCTGTTTTTGAAAGTAGAGTTACACTTAAATCAAAAGAAAGGGTACGAAGCACTATAACCAGAAGTACAGAGAGTGTACAGACATGGCGTAATCAAACGTCCCAGAACTGGCAGTCTTTTCTCTTTTCAACTTTCGAAGACTTAGTGTTTAAAAGTGATTCTTCTGTGAGGCATTTAAAGTGTAAAAATTTGGAGGAAAACTAAACAATTACATCCATTGTCTTGGCCTAATAATAGCTCCAAGAGGGTATAAATTCCATCTGCTTCCTCTCCTTGCCCAACATGAGCAAAACTGTCAACTCCACCCAACCTAGAGCCACCTGGAAAGACGGAGCCTCGATTGAAGAATTGCGTCCATCAGAGTGGCCTGCAGCCATGTCCAAGAGATTGATTGACAATTGATATAGGAAGGTGTGGTGCCCTGGAGGGAGTACCATCCCAGGCAGTAGGGTGTTGTATGAGAAAGCTGGCTGAGCCTGACCCAGAAGCTAGCCAGTAAGAACATTTCTGTCATGGTTTCTACTT
Organism: Rattus rattus; assembly: GCF_011064425.1. Lineage (NCBI taxonomy): Eukaryota > Metazoa > Chordata > Mammalia > Rodentia > Muridae > Rattus > Rattus rattus. The sequence goes on from NC_046167.1 coordinate 41,448,173, forward strand.
CAGTTCCTGCTTGAGTTTCTGTCCTGGACTCACTGAGTTACAGCTCTGATCTGAAGTGTAAGCTGAAATAGTGTTTTATCACAGTAGGAGAAGGCTAGCCAGAACATATACAACAATGAGCCTTTGTCATAGTCACACAACTGCCTCCTCTTCCTCTTTTAAGGCACCCAATACAGTCTGCCTTATGTCCCTTCCCACATTTTGCTTGAGGCAAGGTTTCACTAGCTAGTTCTGGCAGGCCTGGAACTTGTTATGTAAATCAGAGGCCTTCCTGCTTCTTCCTCCTGAATGCAGGGGGTCTGCCTGTATTTGTATCTGCCCGTCTTTAGATCTTTCTGGCAAGATGGCTCCTAGTGTAAGCTGCCCCTTTCCTTTAGATCTGTGAAGCTCCTTCTACAATTCATTGCATCCTTACATTTTTGCATAGTTGAGAAATTATGTATTTTCAAATTCATATTTTTAGAGTTCTTTCCCACAGCCTCGTGGGCTGCCCTGAAGATCCTGGCATTCACCATTTTGCTAAAGACATAGACACACCTTCCACTCCTGGACTCGTGCTATTTCTAATAATCATGGAAACATTAACATTAACCACGGGAGGGTTGGGGATTTAGCTCAGTGGTAGAGCGCTTGCCTAGGAAGCGCAAGGCCCTGGGTTCGGTCCCCAGCTCGAAAAAAAGAACAAAAAAAAAAAAAAAAAAAAAAAAAAAACCATTAACCACGGGAGCATTCCTTGAAGGAGGAATGTAAAAATATATACATTATTATACAAATAAGCTTTATGCCCACAGCAGCCATAGACATTTGTGGAGGCCCGTGCCCTGTTGGTCCTGTTCCACGGCTAGGAACCAAGTTATTCCACCCCTTCTGAGGCCATGCTGGACCCAGTAAGGAGGAAAAACACATCTTATATTTTTAAATTTGTATTCTTATATATGTTCTTATATAAATGGACACCTTATTTATTCTTATGTAAGTAGATGCCTAGTTCCAAAATTCGAGAGGAAATGGCAGTGTTTCTTTGCTGTGATGCTTCTGAAGAGGGAGGGAATGCTGCTGGGTTATTTCATAGCCGTGAGACTGCAAAGGCTTCTAGCAGATTTGGTTAGCACCTTCCTTTCTTTCTGCCTGCACCTCCCAGTGTCAGGGATGAGACAACAGCAGCAGGAGAGCTGCTGAAGAGATTTAGGTCTAGACAAGAAGATGAGCCTGAGTGGAATGAATCCACATATGTCATGCGATGAAGAGGACAGAATGTGTCAATCACAGCATGTGTCCATCCCACATTTCCTAGTACTTGCTGCACACGGCACTTTTGTCTGGAAAGGCAGGGGCAGTCTTCTGCTAACCCTGTGCTTTGGTTGGGAAGTGGCTTGTCCTCTGCAGATTCAGTGCTGTCTACTTGGTCCCCAGCATGGTGTTGAGTTGCAGGGACTTTTAGGAGGTGGAAAATAGTGCCAACATGAGCTCTTTGGTCTTTATATGAATCCTGTGGAGATTACCACACCACGTGTCTTCATTTTGCTCAGTGCTTCCTTTGCTGTGCAGCTACTTTGTATTTGGTGCAATCCTGCTCATCTGCTTCTGTTTCTGTCGTTGCTTGTGCAAAGTAATGTCATGGAGCTTTCCCCATGTTTTCTTCTAGTAGTTTCAGTTTCAGGTTTTATAGTCATAAAAAATGTCCTTCAATTGAAGATACTTAGCTGAGAAAGAGTCATATTTCCTAAGCTTTCCCCCTTTGCACTGATTAGCCAGATTTTATGAGATTGTGAGGTTCACCTCTCACCAGTGAGATGAGACAGTCACCTCCATGCTACAAGAAAAGATGGATGGTGTCTTGGTCAGAAGTATGAGATCCCTTGGAACTGTAGTTACATACAGTTGTGAGCCACCTGACTTGGGTGTGGGAGCCAAACTCAGGTCCTCTGGAAGGGTGACAAGTGCCTTTAACCTCTGAACAATCTCTCCATCCATGAACAGCTATTTTTCATCATCAATTTTCCCCTTTTAGGAGAATCTTGCCTGGATATAAGACTCCATACTCTGGCTTAACTCAACAATATAATGATTATCTGAAGTCAAGAGAGACAGACCTATTACTTCAACTTAAAACCAAATCATAGTTCAATGGGAAAGTTCTACTGCAGGCCTCCGGCTATCTGACGGTATTTTTAGTTTTGTGTTTGGTCAGAAAACTAGTGCCCTATATGTACATGCAAGTGATGTATCTAGAGGCCACAAAGCTGTTAGGTCAGGTAGAGAGGAGGGCAATAAATGATTGTAGGGTGAGCCTAAGGTGGCTCAAGACAATGTGGCTGGACTTGCAGCATTTAGAACAGCCACATTCCCTGAAGTTCTAAGCAGCTAATCAGCCTTGTGGAAGATTCAATGGAAGGCACCCATTCTTTCCAGGAACTGTTGCTCACACCTCTTTTCCTCTTCCTCCCCACCTCCCCACTTCTTTCTCTTCCTTCTTTCTCATTGATGCTGACTTGGTGATCAAACCCAGGTCTTTGCACATTCTAGGTGAATTCCCTGCCACAGAGCTACCTTTTCAGACACTACAATATCACTACATAGAAACACTATCATCTCGTTAAAGTACATTTTATGTTCCTCACCTTCATTAAGTTTATAAGTTCAAATAGTTTCTCTGTGGAGTCTCTTGGATTTTCTCTATGTAAAATCATCTCATTAGCAAGACCAGATAATTTTTTTCCTTTTGTTTGTTTGTTTTTTTTTTTTTTTTTAGTAAAAATTGTGGTACTGAGGATTGAAAGACAATTTTATTTTTTTCCTATCAGGATTCCTTTTTATAATTTACCCCTCTTGCCTGACTAGTAGAGTCTGAGACTAAATTAAAAAGAACTGGTGAGAGAAAGCTCTTGTCTTGACCTTGAAAGAGGGAAAAGTCTTTTAAGCTTTCTTTCCTCATTGAGTGTGACATTTACAAAGGGTATGTCAGCTACAGCCTTTACTATGTTGAAGCTCATTTCTGCTCCCTCTAATTTGCTAAGAAGTGTTTGTTTGTTTGTTTTTTAATCATGCAAGGACACTGTGGTGGTTTGAATATGCTTGGCCTAGAGGGAGTGGTACTGTTAGGAGGTGTGGCCTTGTTGGAGGAAGTGTGTCACTGTTGGGGTGGGCATTGGAGGTCTCCTCCTATGATCAGGCACTACCCATTTCAGAAGAGAGCTTCCTTTTGGCTGCCTGAGGATGCCAGTCTCTCCTGGTTGCCTTCAAATCAAGATGCAGAACTCTTAGCTCCTTCTCCTGCACCAAGTATGCCTGCATGTTGCCATGTTTCCTGTTATGATGATAATGGCTTGAACTGAACTGTAAGGAGCCCCAATTAAATGTTGCCGTTTATAAGAGTTGCCTTGGTCAGGGTGTCTCTTCACAGCAATGGAAATCCAAACTAAGACATTGCATTCCATTGAATAATTTTGCTTGCTTATACTGAGATGATTGCAAGATTCTTTATCTTTATTTTATCATTGTGTCACTCCCTCTATTGTTTAGGATAAGTTTGAAGGTCTGCTTTCATTTCTTCAGGAAATTAGCTACTAATAATGTCTAGACATCTGTTCCTGATATCTTCTTTGGAAAGCTGATCACATCCTAAATCCTGAGCTGGGTTTCTTTGAGCAAAGAGTCAAAATTCATACCAAATAATGTTAAACAAGCAAGAAGGCTGTATTCAAGGGTATTGTAATGAGAGAGAGAGAGAGAGAGAGAGAGAGAGAGAGAGAGAGAGAGATTAAACTTAGAGCCAGATATAACAGGAACAGCAGGGGATTCACAGCCAATGGGAGGGTAAGGGCTATTGGACAGAAAATTCTCAAGATGATTTTGAGTTGATGCTAAAGTTAGAGAAAGAAAGGCCTACTTAGATATCAACAGCACTTGGGCCTGTACTGGCTTAGCTGGATTCTTGTTGAAATTTGGTTGCAGATGATGAGACCTAGTTGAGAAGAGGACTAAAGAAGCCTAATTAAAGTTTGGCTAAGATGGCATTCTTGTGACCATGCTGCTCCCATCTTGTTCCCAAGGGTGTCTCTCAGCTTCCCAAAGGAATGGGAAACTCGTGGGTACATGAGGCAGCAAGAGAAGCATCCCTGTGTGATCCCAGGCTCTCCATGGCTGTTCTGCACCACATGAAATCAGGGCTTTTCTACCACATTACTTTGAAGGCTTTTTGATAAAGTCTGAGTTGTTAGATTTGAACGAGGACGGTGGACACTTGATAGATATGATTGTAAGAATCATGCTGTTAAATTATCTTTTAATTTTGAAAATGAACTCTTCTATCATTTCATAAAGTTCTGGGAAGATGTTTAGGTCTTTGGAATCTGTTTGAAGAGTCACTTTGTTGGGGAGGAAAGCAGTGCTGGGGGTCTGTGATAGTTTTCATATGCTCAGTCCAGAGAGTAGAACTATTAGAAGGTGTGGCCTTGTTGGAGGAAGTGTGTCCCTGTGGGGGTGGGCTTGGAGGCCTTCCTCCTAGCTGCCCAAGGATGCTCAGTCTTTTCTTGGCTTCCTTTGGATGAAGGTGTAGAACTCTCAGCTCCTCCTGTACCACATCTACCTGGATGCAGCCATGCTCCCACCTTGATGATACAGGACTGAACCTGTGAACCTGTAAGCCAGCCCCAACTAAATGTTGTCCTTTATAAAACTTGCATTGGTCATGGTGTCTGTTCACAGCAGTAAAACCCTAACTAAGACAGGATCCCTCAGAAAACCATAGGCTGGATGTGTTAGTTGCAAGAATGCCTGGGGTTATAAGCATCATGCATGGCAAGGGGTAGAGGGATCTGTTAGGATTCAGAAAAGTTCTTTGAGGGACAGCTCATCTGAATAGCATCAGTGAAGACAGGGCTACTTCTCCACCTTCATTAAGGCAACACCATGAGGAAAAAGGTCATTTTCTCCTCCAGTTAAAGTGACACAATAGGAGGCCACACAAAATAAGCACAATCATGATAGGAATCTTGGTGACTTGTTTTTACAAGGTTAGCAAACAATTTGTTATAGTTTCTCTGCATAACTAGTGGTAACTCATAATACTAGCTAATGTATTATTTATGGATTAATGGGCACTTGGACTCTGAAATAGGACTCCATTGCTTTCCTGTTATGTATGAAAAGAATTAAACAAAAAAAGAGCATGTGAAAACAGTTCGCCAGATTTAAAGTTTGCAAGTGAGATGGCCCATTGCCTGTAATCCTAGAATTTGGGAGATAGAGGCCAGAGTAGACTACAGAAAACCTTACCACCAAAAACAAAACAAATAAAAGCATAAACACCAAGGAAATCTTTGTTTCTTCCTAATTTAGTTCCTACCCTGCTGAGAGAATGCTTTCCTCCCCCTCCCCCATAACGCTCTATCGGCTCATTCCTAGTTTATATTGCAAGTCCAGGTTCTTGTTTCTTCGGAAGAGTTATTTGTTGAGGGATGCTGAGAGGTGAGAAGGGATGCTATGGCAGCAGTATCTTCAGCTGGGGAACCTTGGAGAGGTTCAGTTTCAGGGCCTGGCGTGTGTGGCTGGCTTAGGCATCATAGCTCCTGCGGGTGTGAGATCCCGGCTTCAGCCCGAGAGAGATTGTTTTGCTTGGGGACAGGAAAAAGACAAAGAGAAACATGAGGGAGCAGGGTTAGGAGAGCACGAGCAGTCTGAAGAAGGTTTTTCTACAGCTGTTGGGGAAGGAATTCACCCGAGAAGGGATTTTTCTCCAGGGCTTGTTACCTCTGTGTGTTTTGAGAGTCAAATGTCACGTGTAGTAGAGGAACAAGTTTTTCCACACTTAGACCTCAGGCTGGAAATTATAAAAGGTTCTTTATAAAAGAGCCTTTGTAGGTCCCACCGAGATTTGAACTCAGATTGCTGGATTCAAAGTCCAGAGTGCTAACCATTACACCATGGGACCGACAAAAGATAATGAATATGTAACCAGAGTTGTGGAACTTTCTATGAACTGTAAAGTCAAGCTTCAGTTTTGACAAGGATTTTTTTGGGTGTGTGGAAGTAACACGTTAATTAATGAGAGAGATATAGAACACAGTAAGTCTAGACTTAGATTTATGAGCCCTGCATCTTACACAATCTAGGGCCTCTGTAAGAGAAAGAATAGACCGACAGCAACACAGAATCAGATACAGCCCTTCCAAAGCCAAGTGTGATGTATGGGGATAAAACTGGAGCAAAGAATTCCTTCGGAGTTCCAGGTGATTTGCATTATAATAAGCTTATGGAAATTAAAAAACACATTTTATTTAGGGTGACCTCTACTAAAGCTAGGGAAAAGGTCCCTCTGATGAGAAATTTTGACGTTTAATTTAACACTTGATAAATATCATCCTAGCATGTGATTTGAATGTGTCTATAAAAATAACCTCCCTGTGCTGGAGGGATGATTCAACAGTTAAGAATACCCGCAGCTCTTTCAGAGGACCCGGGGTTCAATTCCCAGCCCCCATTTCAGGCAACTGCCTATCACCTAAAACTCCAGAGGAGACCTGATGCCCTCTGGTCTCCAAGGGCACTGGCACACACGTGATAACATTCAGACAAGCAGACAGGCACTCGTGTGTACACACACACACACACACATCAAAATCCGAAGTTAAACATAATCTAAGTTGGCTTTTCCCTTAATAATGCCCAGAAATATTTTCAGAATTATGTCCGAGAATAGTCATTATGTTCCTACAAACTTGGAATAATGCAGGTCTATTTAACTGCCACTAAAAATAATGTGACAGTTGTGTGTGTTATTTGATAGTTTGGAAGTTTGGGGAACAGGGGTTTGTTAAACAAACAAGATACTGTTATCGTCGGAGTGTTATGTACACTGTATAGGAGAATTCCTGGAGAGAGGCTGTGTCTGCCATCCTGAGCTCAATTGCGGTTTATCCTGAGTTATCGACAGCTCTCTAAAGAGCTATTGCTTGCCCACCTATGCTGTGGACTAACAGATAAAAATCAATGGGAATCTATTAACTTACCAAAACCTTACTTTGATAAACAGAAGGACTAAGAATGCTCTCAGACAGCATCTGGGGCCTGTAGCTCATATATCTCCACTTGTCTGTAACCCACCTTTCTGATGTTTCTGCAGATGCATTTCAAAAGTGTGCTGACCTATAACTTTCTTTGTTCTGTTACCATATTCATGAAACTACATTGTTCCTCATTGGAACATGAGATTGGGGTAACCTAAATACGGTGTTCTAGGACCATGATCACTCATAACTAACTTCAGAATCTCAGCGTTATTAATGTGAGAATTGTGATTTGTTCTCTTATTTCTTGTCAATAGTAGCATTATTATGTAAGTCATAATATATGAAATGTATATTCACTTGAAAATAGATTGGAGAGATACATATCAAATTCTTGGCTTCATCCTGGAGATGAAGTAACTTCACCTTTTGCTGTGCTTGTGGTATTTGACTTTCGTGGTTTTTAGCTGGTATATATTAATTTAGTAATTACAATAAAAAATCCACAAAAGTCAAATATCCCTCAGCAGGAGACTTTCTTATAAGTCATGTTTACTCTGTATTGAGTGCGAATTCTGGCTGTGGTGCTATTACACAGGCAGAGGGTGAAGGAGCCGGAAGAATGAGAGCTGAGGGCAGCATACTAACTGTGGTCAGGAAAATGGAGGGAGGCTCCTGTCTCATTACTCATGATCTACAGACTTGAACAAAATACTTAAATATAATTGAATTAGTGACCATTCTATCCCAGGCCTCATAAGAATCTATTTAAATGCTCTGATTATTCAAAACTCAAATTAGAAATGCCAAAATATGAGCAATCAAATAGAGACTGAAGAAGAAAGAAAAAGAGAGGAAAGTTCATCAACATTTTTCAGGCATCTTTTTTCTGTTGAGTACTCCTAAGAGTACTTATTCCTAAGGGTACGCTGGGGTGAAGAGGGGAAGTGATCTGCAAAGCTAGAACATGGGAGGAGTCTTGTGCTCCTATGTGCTGTTGACACTGGTGGCTACAACCCTTTCTTCTTGTAGATTAGATACATTCAGCCAGCTGTGCCAGACCTGAACACCAGCAAATACTTTTCCTGGATGGTCACACTGCCAGGAGAACAATGGACCATGGGAGGATTTTCTGGTAACCACAATAGTGATTTGTGGAGCTCTCAAAGAACATCTGTCAGCAGAAGCAAAGCAAAGGCAGGCACTCTGGACTGTTACCTGCAGCACTGAAGAATACTACTAATATTTTACTCACTTTGACTCGGACAAAACAGGATCTGTGGCCTTATCGCAAAATAGAATGTCCAGATGAGCCAGTATGAAACTTATTTATCAAGACATTTCACACCTAGATTTTCAGCATGAGGTTAAGAGAAAGAAATTCTCAGAAAGAGAGACAGTCTCGGTCAGTGTTTGTTAACCTGTGGGTTGAAACCTCCTGACAAACCTCTGTCTCCAAAAATACATCACAATTCATAACAGTGGCAAAATGACAGTTATGAAGCAGCAAAGAAATACTTTTGTTGCTGGAGGTCACCACAACATGAGGAATTATATTAAAGGGTCATGCTATTAGGAAGGTTGAGAACTGCTGGGCTAGAGCATGGCTGTGAGCTTCTGTGAGGCAGGGGAGTCACACAAGTGTCTTACTTAGCACCAGCTGCAAATCCCATTTTGATGCCTTTCAAATTACAACTCAAAATCTAGAGTGGCTCAGGAGATGCCTTGGATAGAATTACAACTGATAAGATACAATTAGGAGCCTCTGTTTCCTTCCCTTTCTCATGCTCCCTTAATCTCAGTCTCTCTATCTTGCCTCTCATGCAGACTTTGTTAGGTTTTTGGAGTCATGCTTCCACAGACCTGTTCATAGGATGAGCTTACTGGTTTTCCTATCCATAAAACACAAGAGTGGACTAGTTTTACAGTTCTTTTCATGAGGAGAAGGGGAGGAGGAGATGAGGTAAGGATTGTGGGAGGGGGTGACTGGGAGTAGGGCAGTGAGCAGGATGTGAAGCCAATAAGTAAAATAATAATAATAATAATAATAATAATAATAATAATAATAACAACAACAACAGAGATATTACTGTGTTGGATGTGTGAGTAGCCTTAAAATTCTAAGCAGGATGAATAGGCCTCCACTAAACAAATTAGGGGCAATTTGAGCATCAGAACAATTAAAGGTAGCATAGATTTTAATCTAAGTCTTTATTGATACTTAAAGAAAAAAAAAAAAAAACCAACCAAACAAAAACAGATACAAAAGGAGAGACAGGAAGCTTTTTGTAGAAAATCGCCTGTTCTGTATGGAGGTAGAATTGTAAAAGTAAGGAACCACCAGAGAGGATGGCATTCTAAAGTGATTACAAGAAGCCCTTTGGAGCCTAGAAGTCTAACATAGAGATTTTACACTATTGGGCTTGGGTTTCGCTTAGATTTGGTTGTGACCATTCTCTGATTTTTCTCTCTTGAAATAATAAATTCTTTGTTTTAAAACTTATTTTGATTTTATAGAAGCCAGTGGTTAAAGGTACTTAGGAATTTTAAAAAGACTTTGAATATTTTAAAGAGACTGTCCTTTTAAAGCATTTTAAGTTTTACAAAACTATGTAATTTTTAAAATTTAAAATATGTTCAATATTGTGATGTTGCTATGAATGGACATCTTGGGGACAACAAGAAAGGAAAGGTTATGGTTTAATGGTGATGTGTTTGCCTATCAGGTTAACAAGGGGTCAATTGTGGTGGTTAGTTTTATGCCAACCCAATACAAGCCACAGATGTATTGGAAAGAGAGACTCTAAATTAAGAAAATACCTCCATAAGATTAGTATATAGACAAGTCTGTGGTGCACTGTCTTCTTCTTTCTTTCTTTTTTAATCCCCTGAAGCTGGAGTTGTAAATGCGGTGAGGCACCATGTAGGTGCTGGGAAATGAACCTGAGCTATCTGGAAAGGTTGTGAGTGCTCTTAATCACTCAGTCACCTTTCAGACCCTTTGGTGCCTGTTCTTGATTGGTGATTGATGTGAGTGGGTCTGGCCATTGTGGGTGGTACCACCTGTGGGCAGGTGATCTTGAGTTTTACAAGAAAGCAGGCCGAACAAGCCAGTAAACAGCATTTTAATGGCATTTGCTTAAGTTCCTGTCTCTAGTTCCTGCCCTGACACCCCTCCGTGATGGACTGTTACCTGGAAATATAAGATGAAATGAACCCTTTCCTCCTCAAGTGGTTTTGTTTGTGCTTTTTCACAGCAGTAGAAACTGTAACTGAGACAATAGCTCAGGCCAGCAGCCCCGGGGCTAAAGAGGCAGAATCAGAAAGACTACCGGAAATTCGAGGCAATCCAGGGTTACATAGCAAGACCCTGTCTTAAAGTAATAAACAAGTAAGTTAAAAATTAAGAGTAAGTAAGAATGAATAGCTTACAGTTATGCATACCACTGTAATTTTTTAAAAGACAGGTTGTAGAAGAATACAAACATATTGTTCCTTTTATATAAAAATCATAAATGGCATCATAAATGAGAAATCCTATAGAATAGAAACTTACAGAGAAAGTGCTCACAATGCTGTTGCAGAATTTTGAAGAGAGGGGCTTAGTTGAGTAGAGAAGGAAGAAGGATGGCCACAGGAGTAGAGCCACCAAGTTTATACTCTGCTCATAGGATGGGTGATGCCTACAGGGAATTTATCATGCACTGCCCATAGGATGGGTGATGTCTACAAGGGTCTGTCATGCACCAAGTTAAGTGCTTGCACATATATTCCATTATGTGCTTCCAATGTTTAGAATTCAAATAACTCAGTTACTCTTTAGTTCAGAGCTGACAGGAATTATCTTGAAAGCCAAATAGATCAGGAAAAAGAATATCATAGAAGAATTAAAGTAAGGGAGGAAAGACTGAAGAGTTCACCTGTGGGGAGAACAGGTGAGTGCAAGCTTCAAGATCAATGGCAAGAATATTCTGGAACTGATAACAAGTCCCAAATCTTCATGTTGCAAAACAGTTCCAAAGCAAGAGAGCTAAAACTAAACTAATAAACAAGACCACCATAGTGGCAGAGAGATGCTCAAGTAGTGATAAAGGAAAACAGCAAACAGCAAGTGATTCAGGGCAGGATAAAGTTTTTCAGAGTCTTCATGAGAGACTTGACAATGATAAGCTTCTGCTGAAACAACTAACCCCAAACATACATGTCTTATTAATTCCGTGGGGACTTTCAGGACCATGGAGGTCAGTGACTTGGTCACATTAGGATGCTTTTTAAAAAAACTTTACCAAAGTATTTTTCCAGTTGTGTTTCCACTGCAGCCGTGGAAGAAACAGCCACAGGGCTACAGAACAAGATCCCATCAAACCAGTAAGAAGCTGGAGGAGCCTGGAGAAAAAGCTGAGCTCAAGAAAAGAATTGTAGCTAAAGTAGTAAGCATGGGAAATCTAAACACATGTTCATCATAAAAGTGTTAGTAATGATGTAGGCTTATTTTATGCCTGGACCTCCAGAACTGCATAAATATGTTCATATGCTACGCAGTCTACTGTTTTGGCTCTAACAGCATAAACCAACCAAGGCAGCCTCCCTCAGTGTGTTCTCAGCAGCACAAGTGATAGGTTAATCTTTCATTCCTCTACTCACAGCCCCCCCATGGCTTCCTGCCACAGAACTTTTGCAGTAACTCGGAATATCATGTGTTATCCACCCCTCCTTTCTGTTTTTATTTTTCCCTCCTTCACTACATTATTTCTTCCTAATTATGTACCTTATACTTTCCCACTCCACCCCACACCCTTTAGGTTGGCCCTCAAGAACACCTTGCTTTTCTCTGTCTTCACGGGCTTCACATGACCTTTTATCGCCTGTAGTCCTCCTCTTATCACATACATGTATCGATTATAGATTATATTGATTGAGTTCGTCCACAGTGCTCACATGAATCTTGCTTCTCTCTCCCCGCTTACCCGACTCCCTCTCTCCCTCCTCTCTCCTCTTTTTGATAGGCTATCTATAACCCAGACTAGCCTGGAGCTCCCTGAGTACCCGAGGCTAGGGTGGTGCCACACTCCGGCCTCAGCTTCCTGATTGCTGGGACTACAGTTACGCAACATCATCATCTGCAGAATTCAGTTTACCTTTACAAAACGGATGCTCGGTGTTCAATGGTACAAATTTAAAGTCACAACACCCAGTGTTTTCAACAACACAGGGAGAAAAACACAGAAAATAAAAACGAACAGAACATTTTTCTGAGTTTTGCACACAGAACCCGCGGCTGTTTGTTGGAGTAGACCATTATCAGAAACATTTGCTGTCTCTTCCTGGGTGAGATTACTCTGCCCACTGCACAGCTTAGTCAGTTAGACTCGTGCTGGGATAAAGAAATATAAGCCGAATTGATATAGTGCTGTTGGATGAAAATCATAGACTATCCTGATTCTGCTCTGCTGTAAGCAACCCTTTGGGTCCCTCTGGCGACCACTTGAAAGTTACTGTTTAAGAGTGCGTTTATTGTTATCCTAATTCTGAAAATATAGCCTGCCTATACATTAGCTGACTTGATAAAGGAGTCACCTAATCCTTGGGAAGTAAGAGTAATTAGGAGATTTCAGGGTGGAAAGATACGTCAGGATTTAAATAAGTAACCAGGAGAATTTCCCCAAATGTTCGAAGAAGACAGACAGGTGTAACGGCTCATACGTGTAACCCCAGCACCCAGGACTGAAGAATTGCCCTCAATGGGAGGCGAGTCTGTGCTACAAAGTGAGATCGTATCTCAAACAAAACAAGAAGAAAAGAATTTAATTAGTTAAACGTGCAAACAACCTCGATTAAAGGGGAGAATGATAGTAAATGTCCCCCTGGTCCCAAAGACTCCGGTGAGAGGATTCAGTAATCAGAAAGTGGGTTTTTGCAGGCATAGGACCCATCCTGTGCCGTGTCTCTGTGAGAGCAGGGACCCCGTGGACACGAACCGAATGAAGGCTGAGCATTTTCACAGACAATTGATATTCTTGGTCTTTTCGAGAGCGTTCCCCGTGGATAATATACTATAAATTGAAATTAGTCGTAAAAAACTCTAAAAAAAAAATTGCCAAATTTAAAATTACATGAAAGTTATTTTAAAATAAATGAAAATGACTCATAGAAATTAAATAGAGGATTGTTTTCAGGCACCTTGCAGCAGTTGGCTCCATGGCTTAGTTGGTTAAAGCGCCTGTCTTGTAAACAGGAGATCCTGGGTTCGAATCCCAGTGGGGCCTGTCTAGCTGTTACCTTTTTTCTTTAGTGGATAAAGACAATACTCTCCACAAGGTGCCATCAGCGGTTTTGAAAATGGCGGGATAACAAAGAATATGCCTAAACGTCTACAAGCCCTCTTCTCATATCAAATGAATAAAATTTACAATAATAAAAAGAGCGAAAAGCTAAACGCAGGCCAAGTTCATTTCCAGGCGCATTTGCATGCCTGGGCCCTCCGCGCTCACAGTGGCTCAACAGTGGGAGAGAGAGGGCATGGGACATCTCATCTGTTGTTCTAGAACAGAAAAAGGCTGTTGCCAGCCTGGAAGCTGTTTGTGGGGCTCGGTAACTCTAGAGGGTTTCAGAAAACTCCTGACCAACCATCAATTATAACAATTTGGAAAGAGCCCTTTCTGCTGCTTCTCCTCAAGCAGGATGTTTCCGCGGTTTGTTGAGTGAATGAGTGAGGGAAGTGATGTCTCGGTCTCTGCGTTTTCTACCTTCAGGGTCAAAGGCAGGTCTGTCTGTCCTCTTCTTTTTAGCCTCCTTCAATTCTTTTGCTCGCTTTGTAATTTAGTAGTGGGTTTGGGTCTACATCACCTAGGGTTTTGATGACGGTTGGGGATTAAAGAATCGTTAGTCTGAGCTAGTTGTACAGAGTCGGTGCAGAAGGGGTCGCACGTACTAAAGGGTCCCAAGTTCTTTATTCCAAAACTTCCTAATCAGCGGGCAAGGGGAGCCCACCTCCCCTATCCATTCCGCTTCCCGCCCACTCCGCTTTCTTATCCTGCTCAGGCTCAGGATTCTACGTTGAAAAGACCAGAGATGCAGGGATCCCTGTGTATCTCTGGCCGCAGCCTTTGCCTCAGGGGTTGGGATTACAGGCGTGGGCCACCATATCTGGCCAGGGAGTTTTCTTTTTAGTAATGATCGTTTAAGAAGAGCAATGGAACAATCTTATAGTAGCAATATTTTAATTTTTTTATTGCGTAGTCCATATATATACACACAGGGGCACACTCGGAGGAGAACACTCGTGCTACTTTTATTTATTCCAGGTGCACTAAAAAGCAGAGGCGATGACCCAGTGACCTAGTCTTTTTTCTCTTAAGCGTTCCAGCTGAAATAAATTAAGAGAAACGTGCAAGTACGCTAGCAGTCTTCCAAAGGGTGGCAGCTATCTGGTCATTGCAAGTGTAGAAGTTTGTTGTGAAGGGAGCCGTCCTTGCTTAGTAAGAATGTCACACCGAACCAAGCTGACAGTATATGAACCTTTGGGAGACACTTAAATGCTAGTTAAACACTAGCATGACTAAGACTCCTCTCTGACTGCACACATTGTCTCTGGTTTTAGAGTTAGGATAGGCAGGGTTCATGAACTAGGAACGTCTTCCCTCTGTGGCTGTGTTTGTAAGCGGTTGAGCCTGGCGAAATAGTTATTCTGGTATTATTTTGAAGAACAACCCACTAAACATATCTGAATTTAACATTTTCCTCTGAGAAAATTTGACTTTAGAGATATTAATGTTTTTCATTTCTTCTTAAATCGAATTTTGTAACCACATTTCTTACATAATTTGCTTTATTTAAAAATAAATAAATAAATCAATAAATCAATAAATCAGCTTATGTCGAAATAGTGACAACAGTTGTCGCACACTTGAGAGGCCCGGAGCTCAGTTGTAGTGGTATCCTTGAAGCTAGGTGCTTTTGCGGTCGTGCAGACCTACAGTGGCAGTTTCAAATCGGAGAGACCACTCTGCAG